>NC_088655.1:24504695-24555695 GCF_964019385.1 Sycon ciliatum | reverse complement strand
CCGCCCCGTTCGCAACTCACCCTGATGCAGAGTGGCCAGTGTTGCCGGTGCAACGGCAACGGCACCTGCGTCAGGTGTGACTGCACCAAGGCGGCACGGAAATGCTGGAGCTGCCTTCCGTCAAAGAAGGATCGTTGTAAAATTCCGCCATCCCTTCTCCTCCCCAGCCGGAGCTAGCTGTCAACGGCCATCGACAAACTACGGTGCAGGACAACGCTACGGGAACAGTTCTAACCGTACAATGCGATGATGCCAGCGTGGATGCCAGTGCAGCCACAGCTCTCACCGCCACCCTGCTGGCAGAATGTCGAGATCCCGTACCCGTAGATCTACCGTGCCGCGGTGAGGTGGCGGCTGACCATGAGGCCAATCAAACAACTCGATTTACTGGCGATCAGACCGCTAGCGCCGCCTCAGACTCCCAACAGTTTGCTTGGAGAGCACTGGATCAGCTGCAACCAACCACCGTGGTTACGGAGGGCGGAGCGGGCGAGCCTCCTGCCGGCGCTCAGTCGGACTCCCAGCAGTATGCGTGGAGGATACTGGACCAGCATCAAGCACGCACAAGTGCGTCCCAGGAAAGCCCTGTGCCCACCCCAGAAGAGGTCGACCTCGTAGCCAATCTGGATCAGAGCCAGCTGCAACAGCCCCCGACACACTCAGATCAGGAGCTGGAGGAAGGCCCACGGGATCTCCCGAATTTCCCTACTGCCCCCACTACAGGATTCCTTCTGGGCGAGCGTACCAACTTGGATTCTGTGCAGGCTGTGCAAGACGTGTACGAAGAAGTGGTACACTGTAGACCGAATGCAATGCAGGTACCCCGAGGAGCCACTGGCAAGCTCTTTGTATCCCAACTCGCCAATTACATTGTGTGCTTTGGAACCAGTGAGCCATATGAAGGCATAGCTCTGAAAGTAGCCATGGTCTTCCAAATGCTGATGCTGCAGAAGCCGCCAGGTCCTGCAGAGAAATCCGCAGATATCCTGCAGCGCCGCCTAGCAGCATGGCACAGAGGGGACCTACACGACCTGCTGCACGAATGCCGAACGATTCAAGAGGAGCTCACAGCACCTAGCCGGCCCCACAGCGGGGGTAACAAGGAGAAGGATGATGCACGCCACTTTGCAAACCTGGTGACAAGTAGGAAGCTATCCAATGCCCTACGATTGCTAGTCCCCAACGGAAATGCTGGAGCCCTGGCGCTGGATGACAGCATCGGTGACAAGTCAGTGCAAGAGGTCCTGCAAGACAAACACCCTGACCCTGCGCCCCTAGCCACGGAGGCCCTGATACACGGTGTTCCCCCTCCTCAGCCTCATCCGGTCAGGTTCTCTGGTCTCAATCGTGACTTGGTGAGAAAGGCGGTACTCAACACGCATGGCGCAGCCGGCCCGTCAGGTGTAGACGCTGAGGCATGGAGGTGGATGTGCACAATGTTCTCCGATGCGTCTGACTCGCTATGCGATGCGCTGGCAAGCTCTGCTCGACGTGTGGCGACCGAATTTGTCGACCCCCGATCGCTGGAAGCGTACCTGGCATCCCGACTCATCCCCCTCAACAAGAACCCGGAGGTTAGACCCATTGGGATTGGCGAGGTGATGCGGAGAGTGGTGGGCAAGGTCATCCTGTACGTAATTGGTCAGGCTATTCAAGAGGCAGCTGGCACCCTTCAACTCTGTGCAGGCCAGGACTGTGGGATCGAGGCGGCGATACATGCCATGCAGCAAGCGTTCGACCAGGAGGATACCGAAGCGGTCTTAATGGCAGATGCCACGAATGCGTTTTTAAACACGCTGAACAGGGAAGCATGCCTACGCAACATGCGTCACCTATGCCCATCCCTGGCGACAGTCGTTATTAACAGCTACCAACAACCCGCAAAGCTGTTTTGTTAGGGGCAGCGTCATCATGTCGGCAGAGGGCACCACCCAAGGCGATCCCATCGCGATGCCGATGTATGCGCTGGGCATTCTACCCCTCATTCGTGCTCTCTCGGCAGAGGGAACGATCCAGATGTGGTTTGCAGACGACTCCTCCGCGGGCGGCAGAGTCCAACGACTACGCGCTTGGTGGGATATTCTGCGACAGAAAGGACCGGCATATGGGTACGCAGCAAATGCTGAGAAATCAGTCCTGGTTGTCAAGGCCGGTCACCTGACGGAAGCTGAGGACGCCTTTGCAGGGACCGGTGTGCACATTACCACCGACGGCCACCGGTTTCTAGGTGCTGCACTCGGATCGACGGAGTTCGTCCAGAGCTATGTTTCCCAGAAGGCAAACGAGTGGAAAGACGAGATCGTGTCCTTGGCCAAGATTGCCGAAACCCAGCCACAGGCTGCCTATGCAGCATTCACGCAAGGCCTGAAGCATCGCTGGTCCTTCCTGTGCAGCGTCATGGAGTGTGCTGCTGAAAATCTTGGCCCTCTGGAAGACACCATCACCAATGTCCTTATTCCTGCCCTGTGCGGTAAGCCAGTAAACTCACGTGAGCGAAGGGTCCTTGCTTTCCCATGCCGTGAAGGAGGCCTCGGCTTAGTCGACCCCACCACCTTGGGCGACCAGTTCCGGGCATCGGCAGCGATAACCTCGGCGCTCGTCCGCAAGATTCTGGACCAGGACACCCAGATTGGCCATGTGCTGGACCTGGTACTGTCCACTAAGAGGGAGGTGGCAAGTCGTACCCGCACTTCAACGGCCCAAGCAGCCAAAGAGTTCATCCTGACGCAGAACACTGATATCCAGCTCTGTTTCGGTCTGGCGGCGGAGAAGGGTGCGTCGGCTTGGCTGACCTGTAGACCCCTGAAGGCCCATGGCTTTGCCCTCTCGAAGGGTGAGTTCCGGGATGGCCTTGCGCTCCGCTATGGCTGGCCGCCAGCCCACCTTCCATCGATCTGCCCGTGTGGTGCATCGTTCACCGTCGCCCACGCCTTGTCGTGCTCTCTGGGTGGGTTTCCCTCACTGAGGCACAACGAGGTACGAGATGTTACGGCTGGTCTCCTCAAACGGGTCGCCAACAACGTCACCACTGAACCGCACCTGCAGCCGGTAACTGGGGAAGCATTCCGCTACCGCTCTGCCATAACGGACCCCCAGGCTAGGCTGGATATAGCAGCGAGTGCCAGTGGTGTCTGGGGTGGGCGTTTTGACCGCACTTTCTTCGACGTACGGGTTTTTAACCCTTTCGCGGCTTCAAATCGCTCCACCTCAGTACCCTCCTGCTACCAGCGCCACGAACGGGAGAAACGCCGCTGCTATGAGGAGCGTGTTCGAGAGATCGAACATGCAACTTTTTCACCTCTCGTTCTCTCCTCAACAGGCGGCATGGGCAAGTCGGCAACAGCCTGCTATAAGCGGATTGCCGGGCTCCTGTCCGACAAGACGAAGGAGCCGTACAACCGAGTAATGGCGTGGATTCGCTGCCGACTTCGCTTTGCTCTGGTTCGCTCCAGCATGGTTTGTTTGCGTGGTGCTCGGCGACGCCCCATGCGCGTCAGCGATGTGGCGGATGCATCTGCTACCTTGGCCGTTGCCGAGGCCCGCTGCCCTGTGTAACTGACTGCAAGTGGCTCCTAAATCAGTTCCTATTCCTCATTGTTGCTTCTTTTTTTCCCCTCTAGTTTTCTTTTACAGTATTATAATTTCACGGAGAAGGCGGAGAGCCCGAACGTGTGCAGTTTTATTTCTATTATTTGCCATGGCGACCCCCGTAAGTCCAAATAACTGGCAGGGCAGGGTTGGGCCTTTTTCTTTCTTCTCGGGATAAAGACTAGTAGTACTGTAAAAAAAAAAAAAAAAAAAACGAGAGAGCTTGGAAGCTCAGGGCCCTACGCTATGCTTTGTTACTTAGCTCATCGTGCATGTTGTGGGAACTGATGGAAATGTTTCCTGGAACGGCGCTGACTCTGCCGAGCACGCGCGTTCTGGAGTCGACGGGATCTCTCTGCCGACGTTTCCTGTGACCGGCGCTGACTCGCCCGTTCACGCCTATTTTGGAGACGACGGGATGTCTCTTCCAAAGTATGTTTTTACTGACGCATCCTATCACCTATTCGGCAACTAACATCCATTCTAATTTCATTTCCTCCTCGTCTCCCTATTTCTTTCCAGAAAGTCTCTCTATACATCAGGGAGTCGTACTGTATTGGCAGCTATCCTAACGGGTCACGCCGCCCATCACCCAAGCATGGGTATGATGAGGGACAGTGGCAACAGAAACAAAAAAAACAGCAAGCAGGGAGAGAAAGCAAGAGAAAGACGGCGATAGTAGTACATCTGGTGTGCGACGTATAGAAAAGAGAGATGACAAGAGATGCGCACAAAATAGGAAACAATAACTATTTTCGCAGTTCCGAAACAATCAACCAGGTGATGGAGTGTGGGCACCCGAAGTCCCACCTGGACTCCACTGGAAGAACATCCCACGCAGGGATATCAGCGATAGGCCAAGCGTTGAAAAACAGCCATGAGGACACATCGTCTAGAAGTCCACCGCGCTCGAACTGAAATTGCAGGTTCAAACAATTTCCCACGCGGCGTCAGGCAGCGTAACTCTTCTCCCTGCATCACCATCCATCTCCAGCAACCGTCTCCACTCACAGCTCATGCCTCTGCCACCACTGTACTCCTCCGAGCTTCGCAGTTTGAAACCATTCGGGGGTCAGCTACACCACCGCGAATGGAGAGACGAGGACGACAACGGTCGTGACTGAAAAGACACTGCCTTGGCGACCGCGTCGCGGAACCCTCGCCCCAGCAAATTCAGAAATACGCCAGGGGCAACTCTGGTGGACTCAGAGCCACCCCCTTGGCAAGACTAGTAAGAGGAACGACTGAAAACTCAGATTAAACGGAGCTGCGAAAAGTGCAACCGTCCCCTTCAAGCACAGTTGCAACACACAGGGAGTCGTATACATGTACATGTACATAATATTGTGGCCAGCTGTTTGTAGCCAGCTGTGTTTGATGGTACGGTACGGTACGGGACAGATACGGGAGCCAGCAAACGGCCAGCTGTGCGATACGGTACGGGACAGATACGGGATAGCGCCAGGCTTGACACAAACAAACAAACAAACACCAAATTAAAGCTGTGTGGACCCTGGCTAGCGCCAGACGTTACTGAAGTAACGTCTTCTGCATAGCTACGCGTAAGTAACGTCTTCTGCATCGCGTGTCGCATCGCAAAAAAGCTTCTGTGAATGACGCTTTATTCTTCAGTCACGGCTTTCCACTGATGATTGTGACAAGAAAATCGATTTTGGTAAACCTTCATGACTTTGTTGTAGTGTGGCGGTGACAGCAGAATTTGTTCTCTTTATAGCTAATATAAAATTGCATAATTCGAGGCAAATTGCATACGAATCGCATAAAATTGGAATAATCCGCCTGTTCGCATCAAATTCCATACAGTTGTACATGTTCTACAAGTACAAGTAGATGCACCAGGAAGTCGTAGGTTTACGACTCCCTTGATAACATGTCCAGGGAGAGATGGGAGAGATTCGCAAGCGGCAATATCGGAGGTGACAACGGCCAAGTCGTCGGGTCAGGGAAACGGTACCTCGGCAATCAAGTGTCACCTGTCGGGCAGTGCTAGTTGTCGTGAGTGGTATTCCGATGATGTATTCTCTGTTTTGTCGCGTGGTAGGTCTTTGTTACATCTTGCCGTGTTGGAAGCTTTGTACATACGTAAGTTAGACCCTGAGCTTTGTGTTCAGGAGGAGAATGTGTTGTCTTTGCAGTTGTTTGGCACTGTTCGTCGTGAAGGTGCGAAATAGATCTCTTGATATTTCTCGCTTTTCTTGTCACTACGTTTTTGTCACTTCTTGGATTTGCATGCTGTTTTCTTGATTCTTCACATCTATTTTTTCGTGTCACTTCTACACATAATTGGAGTGATATATTTCTGAACTTCTTTTCCTTAAAGTTGTAGTCTTTTAGCTTATTTCCATCATTCCCTGTAGTATGTTGACAAGAAGGGAACGAAAACGTTCAATACTTTGACACATGTCCTAATTGGCTGGTGGTGACTCTTGCGTAGATGCATGCGTAGATAATACATTTTTTGTAATATTTTCTGCCTCCATCCTACTTTCAAATTATTATTATTATTATTATTAACTGGTTTGAGGGAAAGAGACAAACGGGAAAGGTCTGAAGAAAAAATTGACTGTCACCACCAGGACTCGAACCAGGGACCCTCGCTTGTAGCCAGCGATGCTCTAACCACTGAGCTATGGTGTAGTCGTCATCCCAGCAGAGGCCGTTCAACATTTTCTTCAGACTTCGAAACTCACACTTCCTGTGAATCTACACAGGCGGGTGGGACGCAGCCCTCACTGTAACCCACACACTTCACGTACAAACTAGCACGCGGGGAGCCCCAAGTCATAAAATATTAACTGGTTTGAGGGAAAGAGACAAACGGGAAAGGCCTGAAGAAAAAATTGACTGTCACCACCAGGACTCGAACCAGGGACCCTCGCTTGTAGCCAGCGATGCTCTAACCACTGAGCTATGGTGTAGTCGTCATCCCAGCAGAGGCCGTTCAACATTTTCTTCAGACTTCAAAACTCACACTTCCTGTGAATCTACACAGGCGGGTGGGACGCAGCCCTCACTGTAACCCACACACTTCACGTACAAACTAGCACGCGGGGAGCCCCAAGTCATAAAATATTAACTGGTTTGAGGGAAAGAGACAAACAGGAAAGGTCTGAAGAAAAAATTGACTGTCACCACCAGGACTCGAACCAGGGACCCTCGCTTGTAGCCAGCGATGCTCTAACCACTGAGCTATGGTGTAGTCGTCATCCCAGCAGAGGCCGTTCAACATTTTCTTCAGACTTCGAAACTCACACTTCCTGTGAATCTACACAGGCGGGTGGGACGCAGCCCTCACTGTAACCCACACACTTCACGTACAAACTAGCACGCGGGGAGCCCCAAGTCATAAACTATTAACTGGTTTGAGGGAAAGAGACAAACGGGAAAGGTCTGAAGAAAAAATTGACTGTCACCACCAGGACTCGAACCAGGGACCCTGGCTTGTAGCCAGCGATGCTCTAACCACTGAGCTATGGTGTAGTCGTCATCCCAGCAGAGGCCGTTCAACATTTTCTTCAGACTTCGAAACTCACACTTCCTGTGAATCTACACAGGCGGGTGGGACGCAGCCCTCACTGTAACCAAGAGTACATAAACATATGTACTCTTGCTGTAACCCACACACTTCACGTACAAACTAGCACGCGGGGAGCCCCAAGTCATAAAATATTAACTGGTTTGAGGGAAAGAGACAAACGGGAAAGGTCTGAAGAAAAAATTGACTGTCACCACCAGGACTCGAACTATTATTATTATTATTATTATTATTATTATTACAAGAAGTCGGAGGCGGATAATACTTTAAACCGAAGGTAAGTTATGGGTCGTAAGTATCCACGCAAACACACATCCAGTCAAAATAAGGCACTTGTCAATGTATCCGAACGTTTTCGGTCCCGTCTCATCAAGGATTATACAGGGAATGACTCAAGTTGGAAAGACTAAAACTTATATAGCGTAAAGATATGAGATAACAACACTCGTGACAAGGTGGAAAATTATCAAGTTCAGCACGACACAAAACTCGGAGGAAATAATAATAGTGACAAGAACATAGTGAGCAAATTAAGTTACATTGTTAACACCTCGACGAGGAGTAACACCAAACAATTGTAGCGACAACACATTTTCTTTCTGTACGCAAAGTTCAGGATCTAACTTACGGATATACAAAGCTTCTAACACAGCCAGATGCAACGCACATCTACCACGTGACAATATTGAGAACACATTATCACTGTACAACTCACGACAATTGGTACGGGCTGACAGATGTTGCTTGATGGATGAAGTGCGATTCTTAGCTCCGTTGGGTGTTGTCTCCTCCAATGTCCCGTCATCTCGCCTCTTCGCGGCATCACCACTATCCGTCTCTTTGCTTTTCCGCGGCCTTCCACGTTTTCTGACACGTGAGCGTTTACATGAAGACAGTCGACCCGGGTCAAATACTGATATGCCGTCAAAAGTGCAGTTCTACACGAATCTACAGTTCCGTATAGTCACGTGAATCTGTTCGCGCGAAATTTGCGTGTGCAGTGCTGTTCAAACCTTTTACTTGAAAAATCCTCTTGTACGGGCAAAATAACACATTTTGTGAAGAATCAACACATAAAACGAATCATCAGACATCAGATACAGTATTTACAGAGTCTGTCACTCAGTAGGATCACAACACTGTGCAGGTTCACTGGATGCGTGCCTCCGCCGCCACTAGCACAGCAGGGGACTCAGGCACGGCAGGAGCAAACATGCTCCTTGAGCCACGCAGGCACATAGCACCACAACGCACCAGGGCAAACCCAAGGCGGCAGCGCAGCAAGGAGATAACCTGCCCGCATGGCTCCTTACTCTTCTCAGCCAGGAGAGAGGCGATCCGCGTGAAAAGAGCATTGGCATGCTTGCCATAGCCACCAGAGGCAGAAAGCACAACGGACACGAAGGAGGCATGCTCAACTTCACGTACTCGCTCCTCGTACTTCCGGCGCTTTTCCTGTTCATGGCGTCTGTAGCTAGCAGCGAGGGAGGTGGCACGATTCGAAGACGCAAAAGGGTTGAACACCCGTACATCAATAAAGATGCGCTCGAATCGGCCACCCCACACACCACTAGCCGCAACGTCCAGCCGAGCTTGCTCCTCCGTGACAGCTGTGCGATGGCGGAAGGCCTCTCCGGTGACGGGCTGGAGGTGGGGTTCCACTGTCACGTTGTGAGCGACCTGCCTTAGAGCTCTGGCGGTGATGTTCCTCACCTCGTTATGTCGCAGCGTCGGGAAGCCACCTAACGGGCACGACAGGGCGTGACTCACATTCAGCGGCTTACTGCTAGGGTTTATCGGGTGTTAGCGGCCGTCGTGAGTTCCCTTCGGGAACGGATACGATAATTTACTTACTTACTTTACTGCACACGCAGAGGCTTGGGAGCTGAGGAGGTGTCCAGCCGTACCGGAGGCACAGGCCATCCCGGAAATCTCACTTGCTGAGTGTGAAACCATGGCGGCTGAGGGGGCGGCAGGTCAGCCAGCTGCATGCACCCTTTTCTGAGGCCAGGTCGAGAACAGGGGCCAGCTCCCGGTGATCCGAGAGAAGAGCGTCAGCCATAGACTTGAACGCGCTCCGCTTCTCAGCCCGAACCGTCGCCTTGACCGTCCGGAGCTGAGTCAGAGAGTCGCCAAGAGACGACTCCTGCTCCAGCAGGCGAGACACGAGGCTAGCCGTGATCCTTCGGGATGAGGTGTACTGTTCAGCCACTGAACAAGGGTCTGCCATACCCAGTCCTCCAAGCCGGCAAGGCAGAGAGAGTAGGGAGCGAACAGTTGTCCCAGGTGGAGCCTGACCCGTGATGGCCGGGATAAGCCGACCGCTGATTGCGTGTTCCAGCGGTTCAAGCAGGGACGGCGGGATGGAGGAGGTCCGGCAGAGGAAGGACCACTTGTTTTGCAGGCCCTGTGTGAAGGCGGAGTAGGCGGCCTGTGGCTGCGATGCAGCGATGGTCGTGAGCTGCGCAACTTCCTCACACCAGGTGGCGACCTTGGACTAGACAAATTGTTCTATAAACTCATCCGTGCCCAAAGGTGCACCAAGGTGGCGGCAACCATCACACGTGACCTGCACACCGGTCCCCTCGAACATCTCGATAGCAGCTGCGTACCTGGAGGGCTTGACCAGGAGGAGTGACTTCTGGGCATTGCAGTGGTAGCCATACCCGGAACCGTGGCTGACGAGGTTGTCCCACCATTGGCGAACAGGCGTTAGCTTGCCACCGGCTGCAGCATCGTCCGCATACCAGCCCTGTTTCGCACCAGGCACTGCAACTTTCTTGATGAGCGGGAGGACTCCAAGCGCATATATGGGCATGGCCAGAGGGTCACCCTGAGTGGTACCCTCGCACGATAGCAAGCACTCTCCATCAACGAATAGGTGGGATGGTTGGCGGTAGGTATTGATTACAGCTGGCGCTATAGAGGGACAGAGGTGACGGATGTTCCGTAGGCAGGCTGCACGGTTAAGCCGGTTGAAGGCGTTCGAAGCGTCGGCGAGCAATATGGCATCCGCATCCACCTCACGGTAGACATCTTGCATCGCATGGATGGCAGCTTCAATGCCGCAATCCTGACCGGCACACAGTTGAAGGGTGCCCGCTGCATCTTGGATATCTCTCCCGGTGACAGTGAGGATGGCTTTGCCGACAATGCGCCTGGCCACTTCGCCGATACCAATGGCTCGAACACCCGGCGACTTGTCAAGGGCTATTAATCTGCATGCGACGAGCGCCTCCAGTGTCGCTGGGTTGACGTACGTGGTAGCAATGCGACGAGCGCATGTTGCAAGCGAGTCACACAGCTCATCCGACGCTTCGGAGAACGCGGTGCACATGCGCCGCCATCCATCAGCGTCCATGCCCGATGGCCCAGCTGCGCCGTGGGTGTGCAGGGCGGCCCGGCGGATGACGTCACGGGTCAGGCTTGAGAACATCACACTGTGGGGCTGAACAGGTGGCTCACCCGTGAGCAGAGACTCTGCATTAGCCGGCTCCCCTGCCGGATGTTTGCTGATAAGAAGGTCACGGATGGTATCAGTGCCGACAGTGGTGTCCAGGCTGAGAACTCCTTTGCAGCCAGCACTTGATAGCTGACGGAGGGCGGATGGTAGTTTGCCGGATGACACAGTAGCGGCGAACGCCCTTGCCAGGTCAGGGGGTCGATCGGGCGGCTGGCTGGTGCCTGTCCTGGACCTGCTTCTGGATGGTGGTGGACTCGCGGAGCAGTTCCGGCAGGCTTGCTGTTCGCCAAAGTTCTAGACGTCTCCTTAGGTGTTCCTGTGGAGACGGCTTGGTATGGTTGCCCTGCGGGTTCTGTAACATCAGCTGTGGGAAGACCATCGCCGCCTTGAGTGCGACATCTTCTGAGGCCGAGGCACTGCCAAAGCTGTGGAAGAAGGCACTCAGCTGGGAGATGAACGAGCGACCGACGGTGCCCTGGGGAACTGGGAATAGGTTGGGGCGGAAGTGGACGACAACCTCATATGCCTCAACGATGGCTGTCACAGAGTCTTCCCCTGTCAGTTCTCCAAGTCGGAATGCGGTGCGGTCCAGTGATGGGAAGACTGGTAGGTCGGGGACCTCTGCAGCGTCCGCAGATCCAGCTGGGCCCCCAGTGGCTGTTGCGTCTGTGTCGAAGTTGGGAGTGCTAGAGGGTTGGCTTTCACCAGCATCCAGTGTGACCAATAGGTGCGTTGCCTGGCTGTCGGTGATGGTGTCAGGGTCAGCGACTTGGACCAGTGTATTACTAGCCGAGTGCAACTCCTGATCTGTCACGTCCGGATTCGGCGCCGCCGCACTGCTTGCTGACCTGCGCTCCGCCACAGCAATCCCGCTGGCATTTATCATGGCATCATCGGCACGCTCCACGTCCGCTGGCTCGCGCACTTGGCTGGCAGGTTCGACATCGACATCAGCACTGTCATTGGTGGCAGGCGAGTTCGGCACCTGTACATGTACGGGTACTACGGAGCTACTGCCAGTACGGGCACCAGGAGGCGAGCTCGACCGGGCTATGCGAGGTGGTCGGTGACCGTCTCTGTACTCTGCAAGTAGGGTGGTGGTGAGTACTGCGGCTGCACTCTCGGTGACTGCTGCCAGTGCTGGCTTGTGCACATTCGAGACATTTGGTACGGGTACGGAGTCTACAACTTGTAGTGTCGTAGCTGTGGTTGCTTTGTTGTCGGAGCTCGTCGACGTCCTGCTGATAGTATCGTCCGGCACCGTATCACCAACAGCGGGTACGGTAGCTGTGGTCGTTGGTTGAGAAGACGGTTGGGAAGTCGGGGAGCTGTTTCGGCACTTGTTCTTCTTCGAAGGGAGACAATTCCGACACTCTCGGCCCTCCTT
The DNA here is from genome assembly GCF_964019385.1 of Sycon ciliatum. Lineage (NCBI taxonomy): Eukaryota > Metazoa > Porifera > Calcarea > Leucosolenida > Sycettidae > Sycon > Sycon ciliatum. The sequence goes on along the minus strand of NC_088655.1, from coordinate 24,543,701 downwards.
CATGCATTCGCACCGAACGCAGGTGCCATTGTCGTTGCACCGGCAACAAGTGGCACCCTGCATCGGCTGGTTTGCGGGAGAGGCACGTTGAAGTCGGAAAGTCCACTGAAAACTACGGAGCTCGAGAGTGCTGTTCACACCTGGCGCGAGATACGCACAGCATTGTACAAGTACGTTTGTACGATTTTCAACCCTCCCCTTAGGGGGAGGGTTGAAATCATCCTGGGTCAAGCGCAATGCGTCATGTAAACGCGCCATTCGTTTTGTGTACACGGCGGGTTGAAATCTGACCCGGGTCGAACTCAACCCGTTTTGAAACGTCTCATGTAAACACAGCCTTGTTTGGAGCAGTGCAATCTCGGCGCTACTCACAAATCAAACAGCCCAGACTCGAGTAAACAAATCCAATCGTACGAGATTTTCACGAGACGAGACTGCACCCATTGGCTTATTTCAGGGAGTCGTAAACGACTCCCTGTAAACGACTCCCTGGCTTATTTCGTATGAAGCAAACAAGTCACTGAACCTCTCTATAATGGAGATTTCCCCTGATACATGCTTGCGAATATATTCTGCATACTCGGCCAACGCGTCCTTGAACCTTTCCCTCCAGATTGGGAACTGCCAACGATAATTATTATGTCACTGCAAAATTCAGATTCTACCCTATGATCGGGGCACGGAGTGCCGGAAGCAATACCAGTGCCCTTACTTGTAACGTACCAATGTACAATGAACATGAAAATTTCGACAACACATCTAAGCCTCAGCAGCAACATAAGCCTTACCGTCAAGAAGGTGAACTCAGGTTCTTCGCACACTGTGGGCAAGGGCAAAGAGATACGACTGGATCTAAATCCGAATAAAATCAGCACACATTTTCGTAAATGAAAGGGTGAGCATAAGCAAATGAATCGAAGGAAACCGGTCAACTCAGAGATCACCTGTCATCGAGTATTTCGTAAAAGGAGGCCTCGGCAGCGGAAAAGCTAAATTTAGAAAAGACATCCTGTCAACTTTTCCATTATTTATTGCATTCCACCCAAAATCAGCACACTTTTCGTAAATGAAAGAGTCAACACAAGCAAATGAATCAAAGGGAACTGGTCAACTCACCTGTCAGTTGAGTAATATTCCGCGAAAGGAGGTCTCAGCAGCGCCGAAACGAAATAAGCCAGGCCAGGAGACGAAATCGCTCAACCCGTCCAAGTCGGTTCTCCTGGTTAAACCGGAGCATTATGATCGAGCAGTGGAGATGTTCGCCGACACTGGAGTTGACATCCGCGTCGATGGTTGCCAATACCTGGGTTCGGCTATTGGTACGCCTGCGTTCCTGGATAGCTTTGTAGAGCGGAAGGCAACAAGATGGCTCAACCTCGTGGAGAAGTTGTCCTCGTATGCGGAAACGCAACCACAAGCTGCATACGCTGCACTCACCCAAGGCCTGCAGAATAAGTGGTCTTTCCTCTGCCGCACCACACCAACAGCTGCAGCTGCTCTGACGCCTGTGGAGAAGCTGCTAATGGAGAGGCTCATCCCCGCTCTTACCGGCCATATTGTCAACTCGGAGGAAAGGTCAATTCTTGCGCTTCCATGTCGTCACGGAGGGCTCGGGCTGGGCAATCCCATGGATCTCGCACCCCAGTATGATGCATCACGAAGGGTGACTGAGTCCTTGCAGACCAACATCAAGCTGCAGACTATGGCGCTTGGCTCTGCAACCAGTCTCGTTCGTACTGCCAAGGCGGAGGTGAGGATAACAGCACGGAATGCTGTCAAAGCCCAAGCCCTGCTGCTCCGCTCCAGTCTGCAGGAGGCCAAGCAGCGCATAATCGACCTGGCTGCGGAGAAGGGCTCTTCCAGTTGGCTGACCTGCAGGCCCTTGAAGCGCCATGGATTTGCCCTCTCCAAAGCGGAGTTTCGCGATGGAGTGCACCTAAGGTACAACTGGCAACCACAGCGCATGCCATCAGGGTGCGCTTGTGGAAGCCAGTTTCCTGTGGCCCATGCCCTCTCGTGCCCCACCGGCGGTTACCCTACCATCAGGCATAACGAGATCTGCGATGTGACCGCTGGTTTCTTGAAGCGTGTTGCCACCAACGTATCTGTAGAGCCTCATCTGGAGCCCCTGAGTGGGGAGCAGCTGCGCTATCGCACCGCCATCCGCGACAACCAGGCTCGCTTGGACGTAGCAGCAAATGGAGTGTGGGGAGGGCGGTTCGAACGCACCTTCTTCGACGTCCCGGTGTTCAACCCTTTTGCATCTTCGAACCAGTCCTCCTCCATTTCTGCCACCTACGTTCGCCATGAGAAAGCGAAGAAGAGATCGTATGAAGAGAGGCTGCGGGAGATCGAGCATGCTTCATTTGTCCCGTTGGTCTTCTCGACAACCGGTAGCATGGGCAAGCAATCTGCCTCGCTTTACAAGCGTATTGCATCTCTCATTGCTGAGAAAAGCAGCGAACCGTATTCGGTTGTTATGTCATTCATCCGCTGCCGCCTTAGCTTTGCGTTGCTCAGAGCGAGTGTCATGTGCCTGCGTGGTAGCCGCTCTGTTTTCGCTGTACATGCACCTGTCTCTTCTTCTGCCTCCCTAGTTGCTGCCGAAGCTGGCACTTCCCGTCATTAATTTATAGTCTTTAGTTCTTTAATTCTTTGAAGAAATTAAAATTAATTAAAATTAATTAAAATTACGAACTTACGAAACTTAAGGGGGCAGCCTCCCCATAAATTTCATATGGCATTCAATTGACCGTAACTTTGGTGTTTCTCAATGGATTTGAGTGAAATTTTGACCACACACTCCTGCCACTATGCTGGCCCTCAGGACATGATTTACAAGTTCTTGCGCCTCACTGACAGGCTTTCCAGGCCGGAAAAACTCAAATTTCCGGCATAGTGCCACGGTGTGCGAGCCACCCAGGAGCCAAACAAATGCATTTACAATTTTTTCACATTTTCGTGCTCATTCTGTTCGTGCGCGGGACTCAAACCTAGAACAAGTCCAGAAGCAGCCATGGGTGATGGGGTAGGGCCCCTCAACGAGGCCCTGGAATCTGTCACAACGGAACGAGTGGGCGTTCTCTCACACACTCCCACAGACCCAAGTCAATTTTTGAATTTTTTTAGGTTTAGGGTTTGCTACGAGGTCGTACCTTTGATACAACATCCAGTGCTGGGACCTCCACAGCAAGCCATTTCCACAGCGCTGCACACCAAATCCAGGATACCCTCAGAAACCGGCAAAGACTTCCACTCACGTTTCACTACTGCCTAGTACTGAATCCTACCTGACTTCTTGACACGACTCAAACTTGCCAAAGTCACTAAATCAATGTCAACTACAATAATCAAGCCACATATCTGCAACGTCACGAGGGTGCTGGCAAAAGTCCTGCTGAAGCCCGCCGCCGTGCAGCCCAAAACGTGGCTCAAAAACCTGATTTTTTGGACTTTTTTGGACTTGGGGCAAAATCCTGCACACTTTCGCGTGTTTCCATAATACGACAAGTTGCGCACGGTCTGCTCACATTCAAATACAGTGCTGCCAACAAATGACAGCGTGCAACAAAAAACATCTTTCCTTGCAAGGGCACATTTTCGGCCATAACTCTTGAACGGCCGGTCAGATCGGGACACAATTTTCAGATAATTTGCAGCTATTCATGCTCTTTCAACTGACGTAGCACTCAATATGAATTTACAAATTCGATTTTTCAGCGAATTTTTGGGTAGTCTGCCACCTTAATTAAAATTAATTTTAATTAATTTTAATTTCTTCACTACCGTACTGGCAATATATGTTGCCGCGTAACGCGTAACGCAGGGGGTGCGGCGTAACGCGCGACCAGGCTAGTGCGACAAATTTTCGTTGAGTTCGTAACGCGCGTCCGGCGGGGTGCGGCGATCTTTTCATTGCAGTTTGTACTGCACAAGAAAAAATGACGCGGCAAAAGCAAAAAAATGATGCGGCAATAGCAAAAAAGTGATGCGGCAATAGCAAAAAAAGGACTGCGGCAATATAGAAACCTGTGTAACGGATCCTGTGCGACTTTGCATGTAACGCCCTGCGTGCGGCAAACATGTGCCAATGTAACGCTTCATGGCCTCACTGCGGCAACATATATTGCCAGTACGGTAGTTTGAGGGAAAGAGACAAACGGGAAAAGTCTGAAGAAAAAATTGACTGTCACCACCAGGACTCGGACCAGGGACCCTCGCTTGTAGCTAGCGTCTAGCGATGCTCTAATTTAATTTAATAATTTAATTCTTTAACTAAGGAAGCAAAAGATCATTGAGCTTCAATTCATTTGGAAATCGCCATCACTTTCTTTGCCTACTAAATTTCGTTTTGTTAGGTCTATTGTGCTCGCGACTGTTTTTTACGGATGCCAATCTTGGACATTATCTGCCTCATCAATGAGAAGAATTTCATCCTTCGAGATGAAATGCTTCCGCCGACTCTTAGGAGTAACATACCACGACCGGCGTACCAACAAATCTATCCTGGAAGAACTCAATGACATCATCGGAGCAAGGATGTGGCTAGCGAATAGGCTTTTCCACGTTATGTTTTGCATAATTTTTGCATCTTTGGGGTAAAAATGAATCCCGGATGTAAAAATGCATCTTTCGTGATTTTTGCAAGATTTTCGTCAAAAACAACAAGTTTTGCGTTATTTTTGCCAGATTTTCTTCAAAAACAACACATTTGGCGTGATTTTTGCCAGATTGTCTTCAAAAACAACAAGTTTTACAAGTGCAAACTAAACTACACGACCGTACATACATGTACATGTACATGTAGAGGCATTTCTTGTGCAGGCAGTGGCAAGACTTGCCATTGTGTACCCCCGCACCTGACATAACAATGTCATAACTCTTGTCAGTCTTGAAATATGCCAGTGCATGATGATGTGCACGCATGCACGGGTACTGTACTGTGTTCCCTGATGCCAACACTGCCATGTACTGAGTCTGTACATGCTTCGAATCAGGGAGTCGTAAAATACCGGTATTTTATGACTCCCTACTTCGTTTGCTTTTGGCCGCCATCTTGTTGCCATGGCAACGGGTGAATAATTTTCGCACATTGGGTGATTTTTTGAATACATGTATCTTTAGATTTTTTTCAAATCTAACCATTTTTGAGAAAAACATCATTCTCCCAAAAATCGAGTTTTGCATCCACATCTTTCCATTATTTTTTCGAATAATGTGGAAAAGCCTAATCTCGACCGCGTACCGAGAGGAAGGCCCGCGACATCATGGATTTCTAACATTAAAAGTTGGACGGGTCTTCCCTTGCATGCTCTATCTCTCATGCAGCACACGATAGAGTTGGATTCAGAGACATCATTCACAATTCTCTCGCTGATCAATTAATGCCTCTACGATCACCTTGTGATTATGAGTCATACATACATACATACATACATACATAGTTCTTTAATATTATTATTTGCCATGGCGACCCCCGTAAGCCCAAATAGCTGGCAGGGCAGGGTTGGGCCTTTTTTTCTTTTACTTCACAGGTGTAGCATTTTATCAGTAATAATTATGACAAAAATGACATCCACTCTGATTATTTCCAGAGGCCAATCATAACAGAACACAGAAATGAAACCACGGGCTCAACAAAGTACATGTAAACGGAAAGGAAATTAGTTAAAATAATCCATGAAGTGCTATTTTAATTCCAGCCCTGACTACAGTGTGGCGTCGTGGCCCGCTGAGCATAGACACAAACTCCATTTGACAGGGGCAAGACATACTATTTTGGAATAAAGTAATAAAATACAGCACTCCAATGACATAACGGACACCTCGTGCAAATGCGTGGTCTGTTCATCCGGCCAACTCGGCCACGCATGAGAGTGTGTGCATGTACGCGCGCACGCAAGCGCGCGCGTGCACACACACCATGTATTTGGTGCGTATGACGTACCTGTTGCGGAGATATGAAGATGGAATCATCAGTATCATGAGGTTACATGTACATGTACAGTGTATGTTTGAGTGTAAAGTAAATTCCCGTAGCTATGCAGAAGACGTTACTTCAGTAACGTCTGGCGCTAGCCAGGGTCCACACAGCTTTAATTCCCGTAGCTATGCAGAAGACGTTACTTCAGTAACGTCTGGCGCTAGCCAGGGTCCACACAGCTTTAATTTGGTGTTTGTTTGTTTGTGTCACGCCTGGCACTATCCCGTGTCTGTCCCGTACCGTACCGTACCAGCAAAGACAGCTGGCCACAAAATTTTTGTTTGTTTGTGCCATCGGCATGCCTGGCGCGGCGCTATCCCGTCTGGATTGTTTTTCATTATTTATTTTTTTCGCCGTTAGAATATTTTATTGAAACAAAGAAAAATGATGGCACCTATGTACAGGGGATGGCCCACGCCTGGTATAAAGTAAACGTAAAAGAGACAAAAGTACAGTGAAATCGATAACAATAGTTCAGTTCCCACATAATACCGCTCCTGAGCCGGATCAGACCACAATCCTAGCCTCGGCAACCGCCAGTGCGGCAGAAGCAGAGACAAGGCGGTGGCAGTGGATCGGTCGGCGGGCACCCCGAAGACGGGCAACACTTGCACGCAGGAGGGCGAAGCTCAGCCGGGCACGAATCCAGGCCATGACAGAGAAGTAGGCTTCACGAGTCTTCTCGGACAACATGGAGGCAATGCGCTTGTAAAGAGAAATAGCTGAATTGCCCATGCCACCATGTGCCGAGAAAACCACAGGGATGAAGCCTGCCCGCTCAACGTGCTGAACCCTTTCTCTGTAGGCCCGGCGCTTCTCACGTTCGTGTCGCTTGTAGCAGGATGCCGCAGATGATGAGCGATTTGATGGAGCGTGCGGGTTGAAGACCCGGACGTCCAGGTAGCTCCGTTCAAACCGGCCGCCATAGATACCGCTCGCGACAACATCCAGCCGACCCAGGTCATCCCGCACAGCTGACCTGTGCGATAGCGTAAGTTCTCCCCGGTCAAGGGCTGGATGGTTGGCTCCACGTTGACGTCATGCGCCACACGACCGAGCAGCTGCGCTGTGAGATCCCTCACCTCATTGTGCCGCACCTGTCCCGTACCATCAAGAGTACGGTACCATCAAGAGAATGAGTATATGCGAAGCAGGGAGTAGTAAAATACAGGGAGGTGACACGAGCATGTACGGCCAGTTTGACGATTGCCTCAGCACCGTTTTCACCCGGCGGGTGAGATTGGGGTACTATGGGTACCGAAGTGTGTGGACCGGCACGCGCGCGGATCAGGATTCTCTCGATCAGGGAGTAGTAAAATACCTACCGCCAAAGAGACTCCTACTGCAGCCCGTAGAAACTCAGCGCTGAGAATTTCCAACAATTGTCTGCCTTCACAAAGTTTGGTAGTCGACCAAACTACCACTATGTCAGGATAGAAGTCCAGCAAGAGTGGTATCACTTTGGGAGATATCCCTGCGTGCCGTAGATTTTTCCTGTGTCGATACAAGCTGTTTACGACGACGTAGCCTGCATTTCAATCCTTGACAAACTTAGGTACATTTCATTCCGAAAAGTGAACTCCCGAATCTCTAGCATACCATAATATGAAATGCTCATCATCACAAAGAAGGTAGAGAAGTACTGGTTGATCACAACTGAGGAGAAATTAGTGCCGATCGTGTGGTGTCCTAGAGATTTTTTCGACTTCGAAATCGGTGCACTCGCTTTTCATCTCCAATCGTACACGTATTGTTCTCAAGGAAATCACCTTCGTTCGATTGCTCCATGCCGTCGATCGGGACGAATCTCGGAAGGGTGGTACCTTTCCATATGACGATGACACAGATGTATCACAAGAGCAAAACAAATGCTGTTCCATGAGATGGATAGACCTTTTCACGGAATTAGTTCTTCGACAAATACTCAAGATTGATTCAGCAGATCATCTTTTCTTGCGAAAGAAAAAAAAACAAGCGCGAGGCACCCATCAAAAATCACGATTAGTGGCGTGTCACCTCCCTGTATTTTACTACTCCCTGATGCGAAGTGTATCGGGGGAATGCATTCAGTGCAGTAACATTTTGTGTGGATTTTGAGTGCGAGGCCGAGATCCCACTAGCAGGCTGGCTGGGCCGGCTGTGGACCAACCCGGGAATCGCATGTAGGCCGATAGCATAATAATAATTATAGCAATAAAAACTGCTTTATGGCAGTTTTCTAAAAAAGTTATTGTGTTCTAGTCCATGGACCCCGTCTAAAAAGTAAGAAATTAACGAAATGTGATAGCCGAAAATTAAAATTTCACACAAAACCTCACAATAATCACAACACTTGAAATGCTGCTTTCAACACTAAACTTGTACTGCACCAACAATTGGCAACATGCATGCATAGGAAAGAGGATCACGAGGAGAAAAGGTCTTCTACGGTACATGTAGCTTTTCATTTTGTGTGTGATTATTGTGAGGTTTTGTGTGAAATTTTAATTTTCGGCTATCACATTTCGTTAATTTCTTACTTTTTAGACGGGGTCCATGGACTAGAACACAATAACTTTTTTAGAAAACTGCCATAAAGCAGTTTTTATTGCTATAATTTCTTTTGTTTTTTCTGTCACCAATCAATGGAATGCCCTATATCAATATGTAAATGATGGCCTTCACATCAATACCGTTTTATACGCATGATATGCAAGCCTTTTCTTGCAGAAAATGACACTAGCATAATGCATGTTCTTCGGCGGGGAAACATGTGAGTCGCGGTCTGGTGGTGGTGATACTTTTTTTATACGGAGGTCATTCTGTGCATGTTGCAACTTGCTGTTGCAGAATTTCATGACTCTTTGAGAAATGTAGCCAGGTGCGTGTCGCAGATGTTTTTGTTGATTCTGTGTTCATAATGGTTTATAATCATGGGTTATCGTGATAAGGTCATCCAGCATCATTTTGCACTGAAATGGTAATCCTGTTGATGCCGATACAACTTTTGGAAGTAGTTCAATGACTTCAAACTGTTAGTCCACGATTTTCTAAAACAACACAGCAAAGGAGGAACAATAAACATGTATTAAAATGTAAACGAATACATTGCTGAGTCCAAAACCTCGTTCCAACAACTACACTGATCCTGAGGAGAAAAGGGGCAAGGCTATGGTTGGAGGTACTGATACTGAGAGATAAACAAGGCACTCCATGATAATAAAATCTTACACATCTTTTGGTGAGTATGAATGATATCCAGTCGAACCTCTTTAGGACGAACACCAAGGGACCGATGGTATATATTCTGTGAGTTTGTCTTAACCTATTTTATAACCAGTGAATACAATTATTTCTCCAATAGACATACGAATAGATTTCTTCTACAGCGAAAGATTCTAAGCCACACTGACTCATTGACTCGTCTCGTATGAAACAAACGAGTCACTAGAGAGGTTCTGCAAAACGAAAATGCGTACGAACTTTCACTCTACATCATGAAGTGCGAAACTTCGCACGAACTTTCGCAACTTTGGACGCGAAACTTGCGGGGAACGTGAAATGAACTGTCGTAGGAAATTTCCCGAGATCGGGTCTTGGCGTACTTGCACTTGGCCCGCGCAAACTACGAAAATGTGCAGAACGCAAAGTTCGTGCAAAAATTCGTACACACTTTCGCAAGGACTGTCGCGAAACTTCGTTCGAATTTTCGTTTTGCAGAACCTCTCTACTGAACCTTTCTTTAGCAACATGACGGCAACTGAAACAGCAACAGAGAAAGTACGATACATGTACTGCACATTCTTGCTGGTACTACAAACAGATTGCAGATCGTAATTCTTGCTTTGGCGGCACGAAACTTTATTTGGGGCAGTGCAATCTCGGCGGTACTCACAAATCAAACAGCCCAGACTCAAGTAAACAAATCCAAACATACAAGTACGAGATTTTCACGAGACGAGACTGCACCCATTGGCTTGTTTCGTATGAAGCAAACAAGTTACTGAACCTCTCCACAATGGAGATTTTCCCTGATATGCGAATTTATTTAGCCAACTCGGTCAATGAGTCCTTGAACCTTTCCCTCCAGATTGGGAACTGCCAACGATAGTATGCCACTGACCAGTGCCTTACTTGTAACGTACCAATGTACAATGAATATGAGTATTTCGACAATACATCTAACATAAGCCTTACCGTCAAGAAGGTGAACTCGCGTTCTTCGTACACTGTAGGCAAGGGCAAAGAGATAAAAATGGATCTAAATCCGAATAAAATCAGCACACGTTTCCGTAAATGAAAGGGTGAGCATAAGCAAATGAATCGAAGGAAACTGGTCAACTCAGAGATCACCTGTCATCGAGTATTTCGTAAAAGGAGGCCTCGGCAGCGGAAAAGCTAAATTTAGAAAGGAGATCCTGTCAGCTTTTCCATTTTTTATTGCCGCTGATTCCGCCCAAAATCAGCACACTTTTCGTAGATGAAAGAGTCAACACAAGCAAATGAATCAAAGGGAACTGGTCAACTCACCTGTCATTGAGTAATATTCCGCGAAAGGAGGTCTCAGCAGCGCCGAAACGAAATAAGCCAGGCCAGGAGACGAAATATCCGAAACAGCTCATGCGAGAAGCAGTTCCAAAGAAGGAAGTTCCTCGTGCATGCACATCCGAAAAGGCAACAACAAAAAGTCTGCAATGCACACGCATGCGGCCAGCCGGCCGCGCGATGGGAGTAGCTCCCTGGTCCAGGACCAGGTACCGAGCATCTTACGTAGAAACTTACGTAGCTACGTAGACAACGTGTCTGAATAGCGGTGTCGTTAGGTAGCGCCATGTGAACACAATAATAGAAAAGCTGACAGGATCGCTTTTCTAAATTATAACGTGTATACAGTCATGTAGATGTATAGCAGGGAGTTATATTACATGTATGTAAACGACTCCCTGCTGTATGGGGAGATTTTCTGGAAAGAAATACGAAGTAGGGAGACGAGTAAATGCAATTAGAATGGATGTTAGTTGCCGTCAGTATAATAATAGTAAGAAGAAGAAGAAGAACGCCCGTGATCGGCAGAGTCAGCGCCGGTCCCAGGAAACGTCAGGACAGACATCCCGTCGACACCAGAACGCCCGTCATCGGCAGAGTCAGCGCCGGTCGCATAGCTATGCAGAAGACGTTACTTCAGTAACTCATTGAAACGATTTTGCAATGCAATGATGTAGCTAATCAAAGGAAAAAAACATTTCCATCAGTTCTAACAACATGCACGATGAGCTACGCAACAAAGCATAGCGCAGGGCCCTGAGCTTCCAAGCTCTCTCGTTTGGTGTTTGTTTGTGTGTTTGTGTCACGCCTGATGCTATCCCGTATCTGTCCCGTACCGTACCGTACCATCAAACACAGCTGGCCACATACAGCTGGCCGCACTATTCAAATAGGGCTTTCAAACGCAAGATCATAACGAGTTACGTGAAGCAACTTGGAAGAATGAAAATGGGTATGAATGCGAAGGGTATGGGGGAATGCATGTAGTAGACCATCGGCCAAGTCTCAAAATCGAAAGTGGTGATGCATTGAGCTTCCAACTAAACGCGACCATACCCAGCACGTAGAGAATATTATATCAGAGAACACTATTCCGTTTGTTGGACGTGCCGAATTCAGTCCAGGGCGTCGATACGAAGCGTTCTTCGTCGCCGAGTTTTTTACTGTGCGCTCCATTTGAGAGTGCGCAGAGTTCTGATCGAGAGTTTTTTGAGCAGATTTTCAAATTTTTGAGGCTGTCAGCTGACAGCTGTCAACCCTAAATGGCACTTAGTATGTGACAGACAATAGGTTTTGGTGCCTCCGTATGCCTTCTATCTTCCTTCGTTTCACTTCGCTGCTTCGCCCACCACCTCAGGAGATGACAGCGTACCTGCACTAGTCAGCTCTCGCTAACCCTGTCTCTCTTTCTCCGTCTTAGCGCTCGTCATTCGTGTCCTTCTGCTGGGGCGAGCTTGATACTGTTGTGTCGTAGTTTTAGGCAATAGTGGCTGTTGTTCGCGTGACGATCAGGATTTATGGAGAAAGACGACGACTCGCCAAGTTCCCATGCAGCCACAGACGGCGTAGCAATTCTTACCGCCAACACTTCGAGCAACAGAACAGGCCTGAGTTGGAAATCGTGTCTGTGTAATTGTGCCACGATACGGATGAAACACACAGGCTCACATGTGACGAGATGAAGATAATCTCAACAGGCTGACGGAAATCCAACAGGCTCACGGGAACGCTGCAGTTATGGTCGGAGACGCGGGGTTAAATTAGTCACTGGTAAATGTTGCATCGAGTGCTGTCACTGCTGTGTGCTCTAACACAATTGTAAAAATCATGAAAAAGCGAAAATAATGCAATGGTGGGGCTGAGTGGTGTTCTGTGGAGGAGACGTCGCTGTCTCAGTATTCAACGCCGGATCCCGTTTGAATGTGCGAAGTGAAATAAAAACCACCACCACCACCACCACCCTGTATTTCAAGTCTGTGGTCATGCTCGATCATAAGTTCCTGTATGGCTCCAGTGCCTTCTCAGCATTGTTGGCGGGTAAGCACCTGGATCGTGTCCAAGTACTGCGGCTCTGGTGGCTTGAGGGATGTACGGGTGCTCGCCGTGCACCCCTGCCGGTGTCATATAGTAGAATGACCCCCGTAGTGGAATGCCCCCCCCCCCCGGTCATTGTACTATAATAGGAGATTGCCCCCGGGGTCACTCTACTATATAGTACAACGACCCCCCTCGGCCGGCGAAGCGAACTACCAGCGAAAGTAGTACCTATTCTCATGGCGACACTTCGACACAAGCTCCCTCCTTTTGTTGAGAGAGAGGTGCTTGGGTGCTTGCGCGATTGCCAATTTCTCTGCCAGGCACAGGTTGCACCTTTTGCTTTTGTTGCTCTACCACTCGGTATTGAGCACTCTCTTGGACAGCCTGGAACCTCTCTGTTTTAATATCAATGCACCTATCACACACACAATAATCCAAAAGGAGCAAGGAGCACACAGAAAACGCAAAGGAACACTTGCAAACTTTCTTCCAACTCCAAAACAAAAACAATACAACACAAGGTGGGATGTTCATGTCTCCTAAAGAGGAAAAGTGCGCGACCTATGTACAAATGTTGTGGACTTTTCACCACATATTCCCCCAATCAAGAGTACGAGGTGATTATGCATTTTTAAGCATGATTGTAAAATCGTACAATATCGGGGTGTCAGTGCGCATGTGTATACATTTTTTGGCCTCACTCAGAAGATGATCCCTTTCTTTCTATCTTCACCAAGTTTCAACTGAATATGACTATCATAACGCCCCAAGGAATGGATTACATTTGGGTTGATATGATGCTATGAATATGAACGTTTTAGATTCTAAGCATTGTGTAAAATGACTATGTTTAGTGTTATTTCATCGCATTCTTCCATTCTACACACATACATGTACATGCTAGAACAGTGACAAGTACTAATGCCAAAAAACCAAAGTCTTCCGCAAGCAATTAGAGCCCGAAAGAAGTGGCTTCCCAGCATCCACTGAAACCAAAAAGTTTTAAAGAACCACAACATGTGCATTACAATTGAAATAGAGCATGGCCTGGGTCTGGCAACACCATAGAAGCATGATTACTTGAAGATCATAGTAGCGTGTGGACTATGAACAGAACAATGAACCGGAATAAATAAGAAAGAAGAAGAAATTGTCCGAAGGGCCGCCAGGAGAACGTGTCCAAACCTGCGCCACACATGGTCATCAGCTCAACTGGATCCACTGGATGATGGTGGGTTTCCTCTTGGTGTCGGCCCCATACTTGACATTGTCACCAGGACGTGTGCATTTGGCGTTGATGGCAGCCTCCACTGTTGCCATGTCAAACTCTATGCCACCAGGTGCAGATGGTGTGGTCACTGAACCATTGTCGTGAACATCTGGCAGAGGTGGAGGAGGAAGGTGCCCACTCTTGATGTTTGACAACACGCCAGACGCCTCCAGTTCCTTCTCTATATGTCGGAACATCTGCCGACTCACGTCAAATGCATTTGCCGCAGTGGCCTTCGAACGAAATGCACTGCTCGTTACAGGAGAATAGAATGCTCTGACAGCGAGCGTTGCTCGCTTGCTAGCTGAATCTGTGCTGGGTTCATCCGGCTCAATATTTGATGCCATATCTGTATCAGAAGTCGTTTTATGGCTTTCTTCTCCATTAGCAGATGCCGTGGTTGGCTATCTATTTATTTATTTATTTATTTATTTATTCAACATCTCCTGGCCCGTCCGAAGACTGCCAATAAACATGAGAGGTCAGGTGATAGCCAACCACGGCAAGCTAAAAGGGAAAAAAAAAGAAAGATGCTGTCAGAGAGGGAAAGGAGATAGGGAGAGAAAAAGAAAGGGAGGCACATTAATAATGCATGGGATCACTTCGGATGAGACAGTGTGGAAAGCTGGACTGTGAATTTCCTGATATCCTGGCATGTCTTGATGCTAGTAGGCAGGTTAGACCAAAGGGAGTATGCTGAGAAGAAAGGGGATTTCAAAAACAGAGAGGAACTAGCTCGGGGCAGTGATAACGCATTGCGTGTTGGTCTAGTGGTAACAAACCAGTTGTACTTGGCAATATGTTTCGGGACTTGGGCTAGGAAGATTTTTTGCACAAGGATACAAAGATGCTGCTGATGTCGGGCAAGAAGAGGGTGCGTGGAAGCAAGTTTATAAAGACAAAGGGAGGCAAATGTTTGGTCTTTTCGAAACAGAATTTTCAGAAGCAAGCGTTGATGTACCTCCAGTCTGTGGAGTAAAGTCTGAGACAACCCGCACCAAGCTATATCGCAATAGTCAAATATAGGCAAAATGTACGACTTAAAGAACAATTTTCTGCAGTTATCATTCAAGTGTTGGCAGTGGGGTTGTAGCATACCTAAGGACGCACTCGCACGCTTGCACACAGACTGGACTTGTGGAGACCAGGAGAGTTGGCGGTCGAGAATAACGCCCAGGTGCTTGTGCTCGTTAACAACTTTAATAGGTGTACTATTTAGACCAGGAAAATACAGAAGTTGAGTGGGGGGCGAGGGAGAGAAGAACATGGCCTCGGTTTTGGCGAGGTTAGGCTTCAGTTTCCAGGTTTCCATCCATGTTACTGTAGCGTTGACCCCGGACTGCATGGAGGCCGTGAGGTTGTCTGCCGAGCTGTCGGAGCACATCAGAGCAGTGTCGTCAGCAAAAAGACTTACATTTGGTACAAGGGCTGGCAAGTCATTAACGTACAGTAGAAATAGGAGCGGCCCAAATATGGACCCCTGGGGTACCCCAGACACGACTAGTAATGGGTCTGATAGGGAGGTAGATACTCTGACAGTCTGGTGGCGGCAGGAAAGATAGGATGAGAGCCATTGCAGGGCTGGACCGTGTACCAAGAAGACGGACTCTAGCTTTGCAAGCAGACCACGATGCCAGACGGTGTCGAAAGCTTTCGCTAGGTCAAAGAACACGATGCCAACATGCCGCCTGAGGTTCCGCTGGGTGTAGATGTCTTGTACTAGACGTGTTAGTTGGAAAGTTGTGGAGTCTCCACGGCAGAAACCGGATTGAGATGGTGAAAGCGCTGGGGTGACGTGGCAGTACAGAGACTCAAAGAAAATACGTTCACAGACCTTGGACACAGCGGGAAGGAGAGAGATTGGTCTGTAGTTGCCAGCCTGAGAGCGTTGGCCTTTCTTATAGATCGGGACGATAACAGCAGATTTCCAGACGGACGGAAATACTCCTGTACGATATGACATGTTAAAGAGCAGGCACAAGGGATAGGACAGAGATGGCGCAAGCCATTTGAGAACCTCATTGGGTATGCCATCTTCGCCAGGGGACTTACAATTCTTCAGGAGTTTGAGGTGCTTACAGACGGTAGCAGTCGTGGTAACGACGCGTGTGAGTGGTGCGCTAAGTTCAGGGGCTGGGGACAGCGATGGAATGACCCAATTCGGATCTTCCGGAATGCCGGATGAAACAAACTGCTTGTTCAGTGTGTCTGCAATCGCCTTCACATCGTGCTGGCGGTTGCCATGGGAGTCCGTCAGGTACTGGATTGGCGCGCGGGAGGTCCCGCGGCACTGGTTGCGAATGAATTGGTGGAGTGATGGGCGATCAGGGGAGGAGAGTGTTGCAGAAAGAGAGTTTAGAAAGGAGCGGTGTGAGGTACGAGAAAGGTGCTTGACGAAGTTGCGTTGAACTCGGTAAGCCTCCCGGTTAACCGGCGTTGGGAATTTCTTGTAGATGCTGAAAAGATCACGCTTGCGCTTCACTTCAGATACGAGGGACCGTGTCACCCATGGGGGACTAGATGTCGAGGATGTTGGGTTGGAATGTTTCCGGTTGTTGTAGCCGATAGCAAAGTTAGAGAGGTGCTGTTGGAACCCTCGTTCAAGGACGGCTGCAAAGTGATCTACCGCGGCGTCAACAGTTGGAGAGCCTTCTGGTTGCAGAAACGACCAGTCGTGGCAGGAGAAATCAGCGTTCATAGAGTCCCAGCACTGAGAGGGAACTCGACGGAAGCGATATGGGAACGGTTTGCGAGAAGGAAGTGGCAGGTCTGGATCCGAGGGCAATGAGACGGCGAACTGGCATGAAACCATGAGATGGTCCGAGGAGCCAAGAGCGCAAGCTGTGTGAACGTCCGTCGCCAGCAGGGGTTGGTTCGTGAAGACAAGGTCTAGACATGACTGTGTTCCGGAAGATGTTGTGTGCGTTGGACTCTGCACCAGCTGATCCAAACCGAAGCAGGTAAGGGTGCGAAAAAGTGCCGCCCCAGCAGGACACGTTAAATCCGATGGGCACCACCGTTTGTGCTTACTGTTGAAGTCCCCAGCCATTATGACATGGTACGATGACATGGGAACGGTTACCAAAGCACTAGCTAGCATATCACAGAAGTGGTCTATTTCCGTGGTTTTGACTGAGGGCGGACGGTAGGTACAGCAGACGAGGATGGGTGTCGGGGAGCCTAAGATTGGGTGAAGCTCAACCCATACGGATTCACAGGTCGGACGAGCAAGGTCGTCGCGAACTTGGACTCTTCCGAAGCGATTTTGCCGGACAAGAATCGCAACTCCACCATATCCTCTGGTTGCCGTACCGGATTTGTTATCATGAGGTGGTCGGTCGCGACGAAATGTGGTATAACCGGAGATGGTGAGCGCTATGCTTGGATTTAGCCATGTTTCATTTAGACAGATGACATCAGGTTTGTTGAAATCAGCAATGACAGACAGTTCGGCAGATTTGTTAACGATTGAGCGGCAATTTACGGAAAGCAAGGTCAGTTTACCCTGGCAAGGGGGAAGTAGGGCCGAGCCAGTGGATTCAGCTGTGGTCGCGCCATCACGCTGAGCCTGAGGAGAGGACGTTGTTTGCCTGGTTGGCATTGCTGGTGTCAAAACTGTCCGCGGCAAAACGCCAGGGCCTAACCGTGTGCGAAAGAGCATCCGGCCAGAACCCTTTGTCACCGACTGTGTTCTCATCAGCTGCCTCGACGGTCACCCGTGCGTAGGCAGTTCTGAAGTGCTTGGATGCAAATATGACACCTTCCTGAATCTGCACTCCTCGGGCAGAGCACCATTCAGCAATTGATGATGCGGAGCAGTGTGGCTGCACGTTGCCAACGTAAAACACTTTGCGTTTGGCCCGGGGTGATGCCGTGAGGTCTACTGCCGGCTCGCTATCACGAGCCGGCTTGGTGTAGCGGGATGTTTCCACCCGCCTTGTTATGCTTTGAGCTAGCTGGGACTGACTACTAGTATCTGCCGCGTGCCTTTGTCTCTGGGCGGCTCGAGTGCGTCTGCCCTGGTGTTCCTGCCATTCATGTACTTGTTGTTCAGTATCGGTGGACCTACGGGATGCATCCAGGCCTGCTGCGGGGCTGGAGCTACGACTTGGAGTAGTGCTGGACCTACGGGATGCATGCACGCCTGCTGCGGGGCTGGAACTACGACTTGTAGTAGTGTTGGGTTGTGGCACACGCGTTTCTCCTGGCAGGCTGCCACTGCCGGCGTGTGTACCGTACGTTTGTACAGACCTGCCCGTTGTGGTGCTGAGCCTCGCACGTGCACTTGCAGTTTGTGTGGCGGTTCCTAGTACTACGTCGCTGTACTGGTGTGGCATGGCGTGCTGTGTGTGTACGGTAGTATCTCGCAGGTCAGCCATTTCCCGCCTCAGCTGTTGAATTTCAAGCTTCAAGGAAGCAATTTCATCATCTCTTCCCACCCTAATTGCCACTATTTCTTTATTCAGGTCCATTATTGTCGAGGACAATGCGGCCAAAGCAGTCGTGACATGTCCTATACCGGTCATACCTTCCAGGATGGGGTGGGACCCAATCCCCTCCTTCCGGAGCGCTCCCACCAGGTCGGGCCGTGAGAAGGAGTCCGCTTTCGGGATGCCAGTCCGGGGGCCAGGTTTTGTAGACAGTCGAACGTCAGAAGGGCCAGGTCGACATGCTCATTGGTGGCCATAGTCCGCAGTACAAGTCACAGCTCCTGTAGGTTACAGTTACAGACTCGGAAAGGCTGATAGGAGCGGAGCTCCTAAAACTGCATCCGCACTCGAAAAATTCAAAAGATGATTTCATATCACCTGACCTCTCATGTTTATTGGCAGTCTTCGGACGGGCCAGGAGATGTTGAATAAATAAATAAATAAATAAGATCCAGTGCTGTCGCTACTACTGCTATTACATGAACTTTCTGGGCCTGGTTCGGCAGGCTCCTCACAAACGGGATCCATAAAAGGGCGATTTTACATTATTTCTGCTACTGAAGCGATCGCGAAGAGCAACAAACTGCTCTAAAATAAAGACAAACCTAGTCTTCTTGAACAAAACACATGCTGGGAAAGGAAGATGAAGACCGAGGGAAGTCTCTCAGGCTGTGTTTACATGAGAAATTTCAACCCGGGTCGAGTTCAGCCCGGGTTGAAAGTCTGTACGACAAACAAAAGAGGTGAGCGTTTACATGAAGACAGTTGACCCGGGTCAAATACTGATATGCCGCCAAAAGTCCACTTCTACAGTCCTGTATGGTCACGTGAATCCGTTCGCGCGAAATTTGCATCTGCAGTGCCATTCAAACCTGGCGCGAGATACGCACAGAAGTACGTTTGTACGATTTTCTTGACCCGGGTTGATTTCAACCCTCCCCTTGGGGGGAGGGTTGAAATCAACCCGGGTTGATTTCGGTTGATTTCAACCCTCCCCTTGGGGGGAGGGTTGAAATCAACCCGGGGCGAAATTTCAACCCGGGTCAAGCGCAATGCGTCATATAGCAATAAAAACTGCTTTATGGCAGTTTTCTAAAAAAAGTTATTGTGTTCTAGTCCATGGACCTCGTCTAAAAAGTAAGAAATTAACGAAATGTGATAGCCGAAAATTAAAATTTCACACAAAACCTCACAATAATCACGACACTTGAAGATCTAATAGGACGGCTTTCAACACTTGTTTATTCCGACACTTGTACTTGTACAAGTACATGTACTGCGCCAACATGCTTGCATATGAAAGAGGACCACGAGGGGAAAAGGTCGTCTCGCATCCTGTGTGTGATTATTGTGAGGTTTTGTGTGAAATTTTAATTTTCGGCTATCACATTTCGTTAATTTCTTACTTTTTAGACGAGGTCCATGGACTAGAACACAATAACTTTTTTTAGAAAACTGCCATAAAGCAGTTTTTATTGCTATAATTTCTTTCTTTTTTTTTTGCTAAAGGATATAATTGTGTAACCAATGGAATGCCCTAATGATGGCCTACATGTAGCGCCTCTGCATGTTGTTATTATTATTTTATTTATTATGTTACTAGGGTGTTTCCCACAGACCTATGTTCTTCTTACGGGAGCCCCTATGTGTATCATATCAAATTCAATACCGTATTACACGCATTGATGTGCAAGCCTTTTCTTGCAGAAAATGGAACTAGTCTTGCATACATGTATTCATGTTCTTCTGCAGGGGAATCATATGGGTCGTGGCGGTGATACTTTTTTTATACGCAAGTCATTCTGTGGATGTTGCCGAATTTCATGACTGTCATAAAATTGTCTTGTCTTTCAGAAAATTCAGATGTCCACACCCTAAATCACATTTACTTGAGAATTGTAACCAGGTGTGTGCTGCAGATGTTTTTGTTGATTCTGTGTTTATAATTGTAGTCATGGGTTGTCGTGATAAGGTCATCCGGCATCATATTGTAGTGAAATCGTAATCCTGTTGATGTCGATAAAACTTTTGGAAGCAGTTCAGTGTCCACGATTGTCTAAAACAACACAGCAAAGTAGGAACAATAAACATGCATTAAAATGTAAACAAATACATCGCTGAGTCCGACACCTCGTTCCAACAACTACACTGATCCTGAGGATATAAGGGGCAAGGATATATATTATGGTTTTAGGTACTGAGAGGTAAACAAGGCATTCCATAATAGTAAAATGTTACACGACTTCGGGGGAGTATGAATGATATCTAGTCAAACCTCTTTAGGACGAACATCAAGGGACCGATGGCATTTGCTCTGTGAGTTTGTGTTAACCCTATTTTATAACGAGTGAAAACAATTATTTCTCCAATAGAGACACGAATAGATTTCTTCTACAGCGAAAGATTCTAAGCCGGACCAAGCCATTGACGCGTCTTTTATGAAACAAATGAGTCACTGAACCTTTCTTTAGCAACATGACGCTGTCCCTCCGGAAACTTGCGGAGAAATATTGGAAATATCGCGGGAATAATTGCAAGGTGAAATGCCATAAATTGCGGGGAATATTGCGGATACAAGCAAAAATTGCGGGAATATTGCGGTGAAATTGCGGTAATTGCGAACAAGTGGCAGGCGGATTAGCACCTAGTGTTCCGGCATAGATTCCAGTGAAACATGACAATACAAAACAGAACAGAGGCACGCTATTGGAAAGAAAGAAAATAGCAGAGACTAGCCAGCGAATTGAGGAAGTTTCACTTCGCCAAAGATAAAGTAGAGAACCCCACGGGAAGCGGGAACGCATTCAAGTATTACAGTAGAAATATAAGCACCACTACCATTTCGGTTGTCTGTATATCAATAAATTAATAAATTAATAAATACAAACCGATGCACACACTAGCTTTATGCAGACCGCCGCACAAACCAAACAGGATACTGATAGCAAAGAACTAAAATGCGCCGTACTCCACACCCTTGTTGTGGTACAGGAATACTAGTTGCTGCAGCGTTTTGTGAGACAAAGATCTGCGCCTCTCACTAAACACCAAATTATAGAGAGAAAATGAGCGCTCTGCATCGGCAGAATTCGTAACAACAGCAGCATAACGCAAAGCAAGCTTTGATAGAATAGGCAATTCAATGCAAACTGACCTCCAGAAAGCGAATGGATCCAGCTTGACTTGGTTGGCTTCTGCTGCCAGCACTGCTTCTGGAGCATGGTGGTCGATGTACTCCATGAACTCCTCAGTGGGTACAGTTGACAACTGGGGGATGGCGTTGTATTCCTTCAGGTCGTGTGACATTTTCACCACCTTGCTGGGGTTGAAAACGCGCACTTCCTTCAGGAAATTGGCAGCAGGCTGACCAGATGTTGTCAAATATTTCGACAGCTTCTCTCCGGCCTTCTGGTAAGCAGTGGTGTATAGGGTGCACAGCTCATCATCATCACCATCGAACAAGTGATCACCAGTCACAAACTCCTCACAGTCCTCGGGTGTCATGAGCTGATGGGCTTGCATATCGTACTGAAGACGCTTCAGGACATCGTATGCGTCAAGACTGCATGGTTTGCGGCTTTGAAAAACATCAGTTAAGATGGTGAATTTCTTGCAGTGCTCGGAAATGAACAAAGCCTGCAAGCGAATGAGTTGTCGCAGATGCTCATCCTCGAACATGGCATGCAGTTCACGGAGAGAAGCGGGCGGCTGTGCTGATTGCTCCATCTCTGCTTGTAGAAAGTCAGGATAGTGCTCCATGTGATGGCTGTGGTATTGTACACAATCATACCAGCAATTCCATCTTGTTGAAATGGGATTGGGAGCCATCTTGGCTTTCTCCTCGCCGAGCTTCGTCTGCAGAAAAGCAAGAAAGCGAGCTTTCCGCCCTCCAGCCTGGTAAAACATCTGGCTAAACTTGGTAACGAACACATTCAGCTGCTTGAACGGCTGCTTGAATGCGTCGCCCACCAAGTTCATGATATGAGCCATACATGTAACATGTAGACTGTTAGGAAACAGTGCTGCCAGTATGTCGTTGTAGGCCTTCTTCATATAACTGGCGTTGTCAGTGTCAAAGCAGATAATGCGATCAAACTCAATGCCATACGCGTTTACGGTTTGAACAATAGCTTGTGCTACAGTTGAGTGGTTAGTCTTGTTCAGAAAGACAGTGTCCAACACCTTGGCCTCCAGTTTGCCATCGCTATTCGGTTTCAGGACAGAAACGAGTATGTTGAGGACGTACTGCCCAATGTCGTCGCTCATCTCGTCCAAGATAATAGCGAGGTCCTGCCCTTCTAATGACTCCATGAGCTTTTTGCGTTCTTGGTCGTACACTAGCGGCAGGTAGGTCTCTTGCAGCTGCTTGCCACCAGGAATCGCCCCTCCGTTCTTTACCCGCGTCTGCAGAAATTCCCTCACACACGGATGGTCCGTTTTTGACAAGGGAATGTTGACCGCCGTCAACATGGACACCCATTCACCACAAACATCCATCTTTTCAGCGCCGATGGCACTAACGCGTCTCATCGTCCCTTGCACGGTTCGTTGCGTTTTCAACGGAGGTGCGTCAGCGCTCTCAATCGAGTCTCTCCTACGCTTGTGTTTCGCTGAGGACAGGTGAGTCTCAATACTCGATTTGCGACTGTGATCCACTACCTGATTACAGAGCTTACAAAACACCTTTCCTCCATCCTCGTACAACACATGACGAAATTGCTGCGCACGTTCCTTCGCAGAAATATGCTGAGCCTTTTTCGACTTGTCAGCGGCTGGTTTGCCCAGAAACTTTTCCATACTGGCGTCTATCTCACAAGCAAACAACTAAACGGACTCGAAGAACTGTAAACAGTAAACAACATCGTCCAGAGACTCCCCAAGCCCAAGGCAAACAGAACAGAGACTCCCCAAGCCCAAGGCAAACAGAACTTCGAATCGCTGGCGCTCTACAAACAGCGGGCACTTTTCCAATACCGTTGGACTGCCTGTGGACTGCACAGAGCCCTATACAGTACACTGTACAGCAGAGGTAGATCTACTAGTACCACTACATTGTACTACAAAACCGTTTGAGTCCTACCGGGCCGCGGGGGATCCCTGCTGGTCTGTACACGATTACCTGGTAACGTTTAGGGCTCTCCCTCACTCAGTCCCTGTACGAGTACAGTGTGTTTTCGGATATCGCGGGTGGATTTTCGAATATCGCGGGTGTTTTGCAAGTATCGCGGACGGTTTTCAATGATATCGCGGGTGATTTTTCAAATATCGCGGATATCGCGGACTTTTGTTGATATCGCGGAAAACAACGCGGCCGCGGAATCGCAAGTTCCTGGAGGGACAGATGACGGCAACTGAAACAACAACAGAGAAAATACGATACATGTATAGCACATTCTTGCAGGTACTACAAACAGATTGCAGATCGTAATTCTTGCTCTACCGGCACGCAACTTTATTTGGGGCAGTGCAATCTCGGCGCTACTCACAAATCAAACAGCCCAGACTTGAGTAAACAAATCCAATCGTACGAGATTTTCACGAGACGAGACTGCACCCATTGGCTTGTTTCGTATGAAGCAAACAAGTCACTGAATGCATAAACCTCTCCATAATGGAGATTTTCCCTGATATGCGAATTTATTTTGCATACTAGTACTCGGCCAATGCGTCTTTGAACCTTTCCCTCCAGATTGGGAACTGCCAACGATGCTATGCCACTGCAAAATTCAGATTCTACCCTATGATCGGAGCACGGAATGCCGGAAGCAATCATGACCAGTGCCTTACTTGTAACGCACCAATGTACAATGAACATGAGTATTTCGACAACACATCTATTAAAGCCTCAGCAGCAACATAAGCCTTACGGTCAAGAAGGTGAACTCGCGTTCTTCGCACACTGTTGGCAAGGGCAAGGTGAAACGAATGGACCTAAATCCGAATAAAATCAGCACACGTTTCCGTAAATGAAAGGGTGAGCATAAGCAAATGAATCGAAGGAAGCTGGTCAACTCAGAGATCACCTGTCATTGAGTATTCCGTAAAAGGAGGCCTCGACAGCAGAAAAGCTAAATTTAGAAAAGAGATCCTGTCAGCTTTTCCATTGTTAATTTTATTGTATTCCACCTAAAATCAGCATACTTTTCGTAAATGAAAGAGTCAACACAAGCAAATGAATCAAAGGGAACTGGTCAACTCACCTGTCATTGAGTAATATTCCGTGAAAAGAGGTCTCAGCAGAGCCGAAGCGAAATAAGCCAGGACACGAAATATCCGAAACAGCTCATGCAAGAAGCAGTTCCAAAGAAGGAAGTTCCTCGCGCATGCACATCCGAAAACGGACTGCACTGCATGCAACACAATGTCTGCCGTGCACGTGCACAGCACCCGGCTACCACGCGTTAGTAGTAGATCTAATACCGAGCACGTTACGTAGAAACTTACGTAGCCTAAGTGAAGTACCGAGCACCTTACGTAGAAACTTACGTAGCATAGCGGTGTCGTTTTTTCTGCCATGTGAACACAATAATAGAAAAGCTGACAGGATCGCTTTTCTAAATGTAAACGCGCCATTCACTTTGTGCACATGGCGGGTTGAAATCTGACCCGGGTCGAACTCAACCCGGGTTGAAACGCTTCATGTAAACACAGCCTCACTGTGCTATATTTGGAATATTGTACCGCATGCATTGGATATGTACGAGACGGTTTGCTGATTTTACGCATTTGCTTACAAACGAAAAATGCTTAGAAATGCATAATCACCTCGTACATAACCCCGGACTCTTGCCACGATCCATAATGTCCACGTGGAATCTGTGGTGTAAACTCTATCCCTTTCTACCTGCACGTGCGAAACGACAAGTCTGGTGGACTCTGTAGTAGAATGACAGGGGGCAATCTACTATAACGACCCCCCGGGCATTGTACTATATAGTAGAGTGACCCCGGGGTCACTCTACTATATAGTACAATGCCCGGGGGTCCATCTGCTGGGGGGTCATTCTACTATAGTACACCGGCAATCTGCTAGTGAAGCTTGGTACCTACTGTGTCCGGGAGATTTTCATCCAGAAGCTGATCTTCCTAGGCTGGAGCTGCTGCTACTCCTATGCTAGCCCTCAACCACTGGCGCTCCTACTCGGCTCCAGTGTGGGCCATTAACCACCCTGCCCGATTTCGCACTGTTGCTATTCCACACCGTCAGCATTTAACTCTGAGGTCAGACCTTGATCCCTCCCACCATATGCTATCTGTCTGTCTGCCTCTCTCTCACACACAGATGTGCGCGCATACACACATGCACACACACACATGCACACACAGTGACACAAACATACACATAGCCAACTTCTCTGTGTTTGGTGATCATCATCTGTTTTCTGATGTGCAAGCTCACCTCTGATGCCGATTACTTCCTTGCTTAGACCCGGTCTGCTATTAGACCAGTCTGCTCTCTCTTCACTCGCTTGTAAATCCTACTTGGAGCAGTAAGGTTGTGTCACTGCTCCTACTGATGTCATTGTTGTGAAAGCAATATCATCGCCATTGATGGTAATTTTCCACCGTGCATGAATCATTGACAATCATCTATGTGTCACGGCCTAACCATCCTCGTAACTCCCCTCATCGTGACTAGTGCTGTACCGTTGAAACCTACTTTGCTTCAGTGTATATTCGCTCCAAAGCTCTTGTTTTGTTGCATAGTGATCTGACGCAGCGTGCTATAGCCTATCGGGTAATATGGATAAGATTAGTACAGTCGGCATCGCCTATGGAGTGACCAGGTACATGTATAAGGATACTAGTACATGTATACCGGCTTAACGATATCGGAACACAAATAGCACTATGTGTGCAATATTCCTTTCTAAGCTCACGCTGTGCGGTGCAGATAGGTCATGTGTCGTTGCCAACTTGCCGCATGTGCATGTGCAGCAGGAAGGCACCACATGTCGACTACTACTTATACTGTACAGCATTGTGTGCTTACATGCATCTACGGCCTTGTGGATGCAATTGAGTCTCACATACATGTACATGAAATATTGCTTGTAGTGCGGTATCAGGTGTTAACATACAATGGCGAAATATTTTTCTCGCAATAATGACCGTATTCACCACCAGTGTGTTTATGTCCAGAGCCAACTCAAGTCCTGTATTATTAATAATTATTATGACCATGACAACAAGACTTCCGGGCTGAAATTCTTCTATGACATGCATGAACACTTGCCTTACAATTGTTCGTGATTGTACGAAGTACATATTCGCTGTTGCATCAATTTTGCACCATGTACATTGTAGTGCCACTAGTGGTATCGCCTGCATGCGTATTGAGTCAAACAAGGTTACCTCTGTATAATTATGCTTATCGTGGCTATCAAGAGCTTCGATGCAAATTCCCAGCTGACGAACGGTGTCCAGCTTGTGTTCAGCTCAGCTGGCACTCACAACTCATAATAATTGCGTTCTAGACGCCAGATGAGATGTTTCAGCTACAATGTAGACAAAACGTCCGTGTTCAAGAAAGCCGTCACTTCATCTTCTGTCCATCCTCAATAGCACGTTCAAGCAAATACGTCTGAAACACAGTAGCGACAATCCGACAGCGGCGACACGCCGTCTTCTCCGAATGAGCTTCTGCCGTTCTAATTCAGATTCCCCCAAAAATGTCAAAATAAATAATAGATTTCCACCAAGCTCGCTAGAATCTTGCGAACCGTCAACATGCAGGCATTTCAAGTGTCCGAGCGTGCGTAGATTCTGCTCAGTGGCTCAAGAACATTCGCCAAGCGAAAAAAAGTCGATGAGAAAGATGTAATGGTGGACGAAATTACGAAAATCGGAAGAAGGTATTCGACCCAGTTCGACTATCCTGGACTGGATTGGCAACGTCCAACAATCGGATTCGTATTCTATGGGGTCTCATGAGCTAGTGTGCCAAAGGGCGTTTAGTTGGAGCTTCAGTGCATCACCTTCGCCGAAAGAGGCCCTTTCTGAGATTTGGCCGATGGACTATAGGGCGATAGTGCGGGTTCGAATCCCAGGTAATGCCTGAAAAAAATAGAAAAATAGAAAAATTGATAACATCCCTATTCTTTTTTTGCCGTCATCAAGGCGGTAGATGGTGTCGTATTACCCTCGACCGTACCTGTCCCGTACCTGTCCCGTACCTGTCCCGTACCGTACCGTACAATCAAAGACGGCTGGCCACAATGCGTATTCAAATAGGGATTTCAAATACAAGATCATAATGTGAAGCAACTTGGAAGAATTAGTATGTATGCGAAGTGTATCGGGGTCCGGGGGGTTCGGGTTCGAATCCCAAGTTATGTCTAAAAACAAAAAGTAGAAATTTATAAGAATTTATAACATCCCTATGCTTTTTTTGTCTAGGTCATCAAGGCAAAAAAAGCATAGCGTAGGGCCCTGAGCTTCCAAGCTCTCTCGTTTTATTACACATTTCTTCGACACAACTTACTCCACATCTTCGCATTTCTCATAATCCATCCACCTACATGTACACTCCGTCTCAGTTGAGGAAAAATTCTCCCACTCCCAGATACACTAGTCACCACAGCCATGTGATGACATTGGGATGGGTCCCAAGCACGATTGCACTCTCCAGTACAAGTACAATAATTACAATTATTTATTCCCGTAGCTATGCAGAAGACGTTACTTCAGTAACGTCTGGCGCTAGCCAGGGTCCACACAGCTTTAATTTGGTGTTTGTGTGTTTGTGTGTTTGTGTGTTTGTTTGTTTGTTTGTTTGTTTGTTTGTTTGTTTGTTTGTTTGTGTCACGCCTGGCGCTATCCCGTATCTGTCCCGTATCTGTCCCGTATCTGTGACTACAAATGCTCTACAGGATTGTACATAACAGCTGTCCACAATATTTGCGGGCTCCTGTATCTGTCCCGTACCGTACCAATATTCGTCGTATTATGCATACGACTCCCTGACTCCCTGATTTGGAAAGAAATAGGGAGACGAGGAGGAAATTAAATTAGAATAGACGCCGATTAGGTGATAGGATGCGTCAGCATAAACATACTTTGGAAGAGAGATCCCGTCGTCTCCAAAATAAGCGTGAACGAGCGATTCAGTGCCGGTCACAGGAAACGTCGGAAGAGAGATCCCGTCGACTCAAGAACGCCCGTGATCGGTAGAGTCCGGCGGTCCCAGGCAACGTCAGGACAGAAATCCCGTTGAGTCCAGAACGCCCGTGATCGGCAGAGTCTAACCCGGTGCCAGGAAACGTCAGGACAGACATCCCGTCGAGTCCAGAACGCCCGTGATCGGCAGAGTCAGCGCCGGTCCCAGTAAACGTCAGGATAGACATCCCGTCGACGCGCAGAAAAACTAAATCTGCAGCCTCTTTTGCCGTCGAACAGGATACGTATTTATATAGGAGACTGTAAAGTTATGTAATGTCCAAATTTCGACGTGAGCAGCAGGTCACTCGCGTTGATTTTTTTCGACGTGCGAGCCAAATAACGCGAGCTGAACTTTCGCGTCGCAGACATCCCGTCGACGCGCAGAAAAACTAAATCTGCAGCCTCTTTTGCCGTCGGACAGGATACGTATTTTAGGAGACTGTAAAGTTATAATTATACATGTAATGTGCTCCACAGGCAACCATGCATTCGGCGTCGTCATTGGCTCAACAGGTCAATGATTATGTACATGTATTACTACAAAAAGGCCAGAAAATCCGATTCCTGTATTAAAATCAACTAATGTTCGCTGGCGATTTAATTTCGCTGATTTCGCCGCTTGGTACCAACCGGCCAAAGTAAATCGCAGGCCAACGTTTGTCATATAGGCAAATGATGCATGATTGAGCAATGGATGCATGTGAGAGCAAAAATACCGATCGATTTCAAATTTGACGTGAAACTGCGCGTCACGTCGGAAATAACGTGCATCTTAACCTCTCTAATCGAGAGGTTTCTATTTCTCTTCGGCCAAAATTTGTTGATTTACAATATAAGGAGATAAAAATTAAAGAAGGAGCAAAACAAAAGTAGATGATTATTAGAGAAATAACAATCCGCAATAAATTCTGCAAATACTTTTGCCTAACTCATAATATTCAAACCGATTGAAACGTTTTTGCAATACAGTGATGTGGCCAATGAACGGAAAAAGACAATTCCATCAGTTCTTATAACATGTACGATGAGCTAGGCAAAAAAGCATAAAAGCATAGCGTAGGGCCCTGAGCTTCCAAGCTCTCTCGTTTGTCCAGATTATCTGTGTAGACAAAATGCAATGCATAGCGGCAATCGATGGATGAAGAGAGAGTTTGTAAATACACATATCTTTCCACTTGTTCAGAAGCTTACCTTTTGGAGTTCACATCGTTTACTCGATCTCTTATGCTGTCTTGCACCTTGGCTTTGTTGACCATGGATACGCCATCCCAGAAGACATTCTACAGGAGCTACTAATGCAGAGCGTTTTTCACGCTCGATCTCGGCGATCTACCTCGTCACGCCAATAAAATCCTCCATGACACTAGCTACAGTCACGTGATCTACATTAATGACCTACCAGAAGCCATACTTCACTCGCACACCTTCTTGTTTGCGGATTATGTCACTCTAATTTTGCCCTACAAAGGCACTCTATCCAGTCCTGGAATGCAAGCAGACATTCATGCATGCCAAAACTGGGCCAGGGAAAGAGGCGGAGAGTTTTCGCCCTCAAAAACTTCTGTTTTAAGCTTCCGTTATAAGCCAGCGGCAGCATCGTCACCAGCATCAACATCTGCCACCTACACTATGGAGGGTCTACCTCTTCCCAATATTGACATCCTCAAGCATCTGGGAGTTCGCTTCAGTGCAGACCTAAACTTCCGTCAACACTACCTTGACATCAGCCGCAAATAATTCAAGCAAAGAGTAAGCCTACTTTGTCACATGGCACATCGTCTTACACCGCAGGCCATGTTGCTCCTCTACAAGTGCTATGTTAGACCTGTAGTTGAGTATAGTGTCGTAGTATGGTCCTTTCGTCTTCGTTCAAGCGAATTGACTGAGCTGGATAGAGTCCAGGCCAGGTTTGCAAGATCCTACCTTAGGAAACGCAAAATCCGAATCGACTTTAGTACATCCAAGCAGGATCTTAATAAAAAAGCTAACATTGAACGATTTGAATCTCTTCTTTACCGCAGGCAGTTTATAAGCTTAGGTACCATGCACAAATTTATTTTCAAGTATCGACGTTGCCTAGCTTCATTCCATTTCAATATCACACAGAGTGCGAGACGCCCTAACAAAATTATTCTCCCTAAAGCAAAGACCACATCAAAATCGTTGTTTCTCTTCCAAACCTCCCTCTTATGGAACTGCCTCCCACCAAGACTAACTGCAGAACCATCCATTATTGTTTTCAAGAATGAGCTTCGCAAACTCACTTGCAAACATAGTGCTTCGCTCTCCGGTATGCCCACGCCATGTACATACCCCCCCCCCCCCCCCTGTGTGCTCCCCAACGCATTCACGCTGCACAACTTTTACTTTCCGCTACTTTCACTTTAGCTCATACGTGTACATGTACATCCTTCAAAGCGGTGAACCCCTTGATAGGCGACAAGCCTCTGGGTCATCCTAATAAAGATATTATTATTATTAATATTATTATTCAGAGGCTTTCATGGACCAAACTGGAAAACGCAAGCCGCCAGAAATGCTGTAAGTTTTGGACTCCCATGACAGATGAAGTTTGTGGATTTGGGGGTTGAAAGCGATCAGGAGGGGCAGTAACAAATTCAGTTAATTTCTTCTGGATCTCTCTCTCCTCTTTGTGGAGACTCAATAAGCTAATTTATGGTAGGGAGCAAGTACAAAGTGTGTGTGTGTACTTTTGTGCGTGCGTTGTTGCATATTTGGTTGCGTGCATTATTGTATGCGCGTGCGTGTTTGTGTGTGTATGTGTAATCACGCTCGGCCCCAGCCCGGGAACCGCGCTAGTTTGAAGAATACTAGTATTTTACTAAACTCTGAGGCCTAGGCCCCGGCGGATAATTCTAGAATTACATCTAGTATATTTATTACTATTTTAGTAGTGATGAAACGAATAATCGATAATTCGACATCTCCTCAATCTCTTGGGCCTCAACGAATAATGGATCGGATATAATCTAGGTCGAAGGTTCGAAAATTGGAATACATGTATTGGCGGACGGGCGAAGTCTGTGCGCTGCCTACCGCGCGCGGGACCCTAGATCTCTCGACTTGAATGCGCAAACTTACTTTCTACATGTACTGTGTTGCAGACAACGGCCACAATACATGTAGACTACAAGAATAATTGTAGATGTTGGCAAAACTTCTGCTGTTCAACCACCTGACACCTCTTTCTACTGTGTGATTATGTTATCATTCATGGCCGTTAGTAGTGATTCCCGTTGTATCCATGCTGCTGGTTGCACTTGTGATCATCATAACTGTATTGCGCGAATGCGTGATCCTTCTCGTGTTTCATTGCGGTGCCACTATGGATCCATGGCCCGATGCTTACTGCAGCTTGGTTATAGTGCATTGTAGACTTACTTTTCTTTGTGTAGTTTCAGTCCACACCGCAGACTGCGTGATCTGCCTGTACTAGGCTGTAGCTGTGCGCGGAATCCTGACGCTGCGCGCGTGGTATTTGTTTCTTTCGCTTCCGGTGCATTCTTACTGTACGGTGTGGATCTACCCTTGTGCATATACATGTATTAGCCAGCCCTCTTTAGTCGGGGGCTTTTTTCCTTTGTTCCTTGCTGGCAGAGTGTTCTATTTGGTTGTGTGAAAAGAGAATCTTCCAATACTCAACTTCAGAACTCGTGGATGTTCTAAACTTGTGGGGTACAGTTGAGCCCTGGGCTCGACTTGTACAAGAAACATTGGTCCTTCGAGCCGGATCTCGAGCCGGCTATTGTGACGCCTCTGAGGCCAGATAAGCCATGGAGAGTGGCAAAGAGCTACGTCGCTCAACCAGAACGAACAAGGGTTGTGAACCCAATCGATTTTCTCCGGAAGAAATGATCTCCGAACAGGAGAAACGACGGAACAGTCCGTCACCAACGCTGACGGCAGCGTCAACAACGTCTTCCAGGAAGACAAATGCTACCAAGAGTAGCAGGACTAGTGCTAGTAGTGCCATCAAGAGAGCGAAGCTGCTTGCCGCCGAGGTAGCGGAAGCAGAGAATATCGCGGAGTTGGAAAGAGTAGCCCGCGAGAAAGAACTCGCCACGCAGAGAAAGCTCTCGGAGATGCGCTTGTCGGCACGGAGAGCTGCACTGGGTGAAGATGCGGAGGAGCTTCCCGGTGATAGCGATAGTGATACGGCCTGTACCCATCCTGTGGAAGAGTATGAGGAACGACAGTGGGATTTGCGTCGTGATACCGGTGAGCGTGAAGTCTCTGATCTCATAGATATTTCTAGTGCTCAAGTAAGCCCACAACATCTTGGAGTTGGAGCCACCACACCCGCTCCACAACATGATAAAGCCACTGTAGTTCGGTCTCAGGCTAGGCTGTGAGTAACAGTCATACACCCAGCCAGACAGTACAGGTACCAGATGCTTGTGATAGTCATAGCGCACACACTCAAATAGCCCCAGGGCTTGAGGTAGTGACTGTAGACCAAGAGGGTGTTGGCGATTCATCAAGCATGAATGCACACCATTCACACCTGCCGGGTGGAAGTCAAATGCCAAGGCAAGCACTTGCGCCAGCTGTTGACCTGCTCTCTGACTGGAATCCTTTCACTGTACCAAATGTATGTAAGAGTCCAGCCACTGCCACTGGCGTACCACCAGTACAGCCCAGGCCAGACACCCGCATCAGTACACATGAATACTGTGAGCAGACACTGTCAGCCGCTAAGTTTGCCCTAGCCGAGACTGAGAGGAAACTGCAGGCTATGACCATGGAAATGGAATGTAAAGAGCGTGCGTACTGTGCCAGGTTGGCCCTCGAAGCCTCTGCACATCACAAGCTTTGTGATACACTGCAGGCCGCAGAAGACCAAAGGTCCGATCTTACTTGCAGACTGAGCGCTGAAAAGAAAGAGTCTGCAGTCCTAAGACAGGAACTCACTGCCCGCGGCAGACAGCTCGAGTTGCAGCGCCGAGCACTAGCAGACGTTCAGGCTCGGGTCGCCAGCCAAGCGAAACAACTTGACGGCGTCAGGGAGGAGCTGGCACAAGAGGCTGAAGTCCGCGGGAATGAGAGAAGAGAGCTGGAACGTGAGTTGAGTGCCCGGGAATCTGAGCTAGAAGAGCTGAAGAGTCAGCTCGGCGCATACCGCCAGGGCACACACGAGGCCGCCCCTCCAACCGACCAACGTGCCAAAGCGCCCAGTACAGCCACAGCTGGAGTGGATTCGGCATCCACTGTGTCAGACTCAGTTGGAAGGACGATGACGACAGCCATGGCGCAGCTGGCCGAGGTTCTGGCCGAACACCTACCTGTGGCAAATGCGCAGACGCAACCAGCGGAATCCCACCCGAGTGATCTCCAGAGAATGGTGGCGAGACAATCAGCTGGGAGAGACCTACCAAATTTCTCTGGAAACCCTGCTACATGGCCAGTGTTCCACCATATGTACCGTGTCTCAACACAGGAGTGCGGTTTCAGCAACCATGAGAACATGGCACGCCTCCAGAAGGCGTTGAGTGGTAAAGTCAAATAGGCAGTCATGGCCATGCTCGTTATTCCAGACAATGTGGATAGGGTCATTCGGACTCTTGAAACCCGCTTCGGACAGCCAGAACAGGTCATACAAACCATCATTGACAACGCTCAGAAGCAGAGAGCGGTGAAAGAAGAGGACTTTGAAGCACTGATCGACCTTGCCAATGTGGTAGGGAACCGCGTGGCAACGATGCAGCTGATGGAGAGCACGGGACACATAACAAACCCAGCGCTGCGACAAGAGATCGTCTCCAAACTCCCCAGCAGCCTACGACGTTTATGGGGGGAGCATATACGCACTCGGGACCAGGAAGTGACCCTCGAAACGTTAGCAGAGTGGCTGGAGGAGAGAGCGGATGCTGTGTCCCGCGTGAAGCGACCAGCTATGTTCCCGGCGGATAGTGCGAAGCGCCCCACATTCCATCGAGGCAGCACGTTCGCCGCCACCGAGAAGCAATGTGCCTTCTGCAAACGGTCCGGCCACGCCACTCGGGACTGTCGAACGTTTGCCAAGAAGAGCGTCAACGATCGTTATCGTACTTTTGCTAAGGATGTCTAATGGCTGGGCGTCCCGGTGCGCCGATACGGAATGTCCCTCAGGGAGACATACTAAATAATGATGCAATTTTGATGGAGCAGTGGACCGTGTTCACCCTTGTGCCGATCTTTTCCAGGACCCAACTTGGCCAACTCGAGTTCCTTGCCGCTCGGCGCTTTATCAGGAACGAAATGCTCTGTGACACATGTGGTGCGCGATGTGGCCTCATTAGGACTCGTAGTAGGAGGCAGGAAAGCCACGATGGGTTTCGCTGGAGATGCAGACCTTGCCACTATGTCAAGAGCATCCATACCAACAATGTCGAGAATATGTGGATGCGTGCAAAGCGCCAGCTCAACGCAACTTCGGCACGTCTCGCGAGTTGTTTCCAACCTACCTCTGCGAGTTCGTGTGGAGGCAAAGAGTTCGAGAGGAACGAAACACCTTCGGCTCCCTGCTCCGCAGCATTCATCAGCAGTACCCTGTCTGATCGGTTCTTATGAAAAAAATCCATATCAACAGCTACTGTGTTTTTGATCTCGATTTGCAAATTTCTGGGGTTGACACGCTCTCACGTACACAGAAAGTACATAGAAAGTACACGGAACACTGGGAAAGTGCGAAATAATTTGGGACCCTAAACTAGATGATTACCACGAAACCTCCCCAGCTTGACCCAGCAGCAAACCAGCTTGACCCAGCCGATGCAGATGATGATGGACAACAGTCAGGGCAGGCCGACTTGACCTCTGGCTCTGCACAGCACGAAACCCGTACCCGTACGGACGACCCCGGCTTGGTCGATGAGCCTGTGCAATCAAACTGCGAGAAGAGCCAACCTATCCTGGCCGTCATCAAGGATGACAGTTGGAAATTAGTTGCCGCGGGCCCGCCAAGAAAGAAGCGATCGGTGTTCTTTGTGGGCAACTTGAGCCCCGACTGTACGGTGGACAGCCTCACTGAGTTTGTACACCGTAGGTCGGAAAGCGTGGGGACGCCTGTCAAAGCCCACCAATGCAGCCTACACACAGCCGGAAACGGGCAAGTGTCCGCCAGGATATCAGTTGATGCCACCTGCAAGCTGACAGTGGTGTCAGCCAATTTCTGGCCAAGGCCGCTCTACTGCAGGCCGTGGAGATTCCACACCTCCACAAATGCAAATGTGGCCAAAAGCATCAGCAGCAGCAAGAGCAGCAGCCACAACAAGCACAACAGCAGCAGCAGCAACAACGCCAACAACAACACCAGCAGCAGCAGCACCAGCAGTCGCCGCAGCAGCACCAGTGGTCACAGCAGCAGCACCAGCAGTCGCCGCAGCAGCAGTAGCGACAGTAGCACCAACCAGCTGGAAGCACAGCAGCATGAATCAAGAGCAACAGCAACTTGGGATTGGCGCCACAATTAACGACTTCCTGAGCGCGAGTCGTGGCCTGTCCGCTGCCGCTGCCGGCACACCTGTAACCCCCTTCACAGCCACAAACGTTCCTCTGCAGAACGGTCACCAGATTCGCTGCCGCAGGATGCAAAGCGAGCTGACCAGCATGGTGCGCAGCCACCCCAGCAGGATACACAGACCCACGAGCCCACCACCCAATGTAGGCCATGCACCAACCCAAGCAACACCAACGGTCACAATGAAAACTAAGGCCCCCTCACTCCGTCTTCTGCTCACGAATGCATTCAGCATCTACAACAAAATGGATGAGCTTCAGCATACTCTGAAAAGCCTGCATGTAGACATCGCTGTTGTCACCGAGACCAAACTATCGCCCGACAAGGCTACAGTTGCGGAAGTCTCAATCCCTGGCTATTACCCCCCAATACGTCGAGACCGGACAGCGCAAGGCGGCGGAGTCGCCATATGGCTGAAAGAAGGGATGGCGTACAAACAACTGGACATCAACTCTGAGTGTGAAACTCTTTGGATTAGTGTTGCTGCACCGTCAGGCATGAAATTTGGCATCTGTGCTGCCTACAGACCTGGGACGAGTGCAGACAGCGACTGCAGTATCTTCACCCAGCTGGAATCTGACATCGACAAAGCCCGGCAGTCCTGCTCACACATTATTGTGGCAGGGGACTTCAATGCCCACAACCGGGAATGGCTTGGAAGTCCACGCACCTCGGCTGCTGGAGAAGCTGCAGAAGACATGTGCTGTGTACATGGTCTCCGACAACACGTGACCTCAGCCACTCGTGGAGAAAACATCCTTGACCTCGTCATGTCAGATGTGCCTGGAACTGTGTCTACCACCACCCAACCACCTCTTGGCAGATCAGACCATGCTGTTGTCATAGCCGACTTCCAGCTTACTGCATCTGTAGACCAACCCACCACTCGTACAGTATGGCGATACCAGCGGGCTGACTGGCCACGCCTCTCTGCCTTCCTCCGGACTACTGACTGGGACACAATAGGGCTTGACAGTGATGACGTCAAAACGGCCAGGGAGTACTAAGTTGACATCAGATTTCTATTTTTGGATCCAGTAAGGTGTGACTTTGCTATTGCCTAAGTATGTGGGTGCATAGCAACCCACTCATGTCGCATGCAGGTGTGACTTTTATTTCGCCACCAGTTGTAACCCCGCCCCCAGCAGCCAAACCAGTCAGTTTCACTGGCTACATCACCATGCTGTGGGTAAGACCGCTTGAAATGTGCTTGGATCCATACAAAAACTGGATCCAAGTGGATCCAGTTTTTGAATTTTTGAAATTGTTGCTATGGTGTGACGTAGCACTTTCAAGCCCTATAATCGGCGGCGACCCTAACATATCATGTGAGCTTCTGACCATGCGAATCACCGAGGGAATGCAACGCTTTATACCATCCAAGGCCTTCAAGACCAGACCGCAGGACCCAATCTGGTGGACGCCAGAATGCTCTGCAGCAGTTGACAGAAAGCGCAATGCCTGGCGGAAATTCCGCGATGACCCCAGAAATGGAGCGCTCCAGTGTACATACAAGCTAGCATTCCTTGACTCAACACGATGTCTAGCAAGAGCCAAAGCCAGACATCTCGACCATGTCAAGCAACGGCTCCGGACGGGCAGCCTGCAGGACAGAGAGTGGTGGAGCGTGATTAAACGAGTTGGAGGGCATGGCCGGGACAGCTCCATCCCAGTCCTGGTTGACCCCGATGGCATGGAATGCACCAAAAGCCACGACAAGGCTAACGTCATCGGGAAGTACTTTGCCCAGAAGTGCAGCCTAGACGATGACTTTGCAGAACAGTCGGGGCCGTTCCCGCATGTGGGCCAGCGCACCGCAAATACGCATGCAACAGTCCACTTCCGCCAAGCCACCGTACGCCGGACACTCCGAGCCCTGAACCCAAGTAAAGCCACAGGGCCTGATGCAGTACCTGCTAGAGTGCTGAGAAAATGTGCCGACTCTCTGGCCCTGCCTCTATCCAAGCTGTTTACCCTGTGCTTCTGCAGTGGTCATCAACCTGCCATGTGGAAAGTTGCCAACGTCGTACCGGTACACAAGAAAGGCCCCAAGTCGAACCCCAGAAACTACCGACCGATATCACTACTGCCCATAATGTCTAAGTGTATGGAGTCCATCGTGAACCGCAGCCTGTCCAACTTCCTGAAGAAGAATGACATCCTTTCTCACAGGCAGTTTGGCTTTCGCACTGGACTGGGAACCTCTGATCTCCTGATTGCTCTTCAGCATGAGTGGAGCCTTGCAGCTGCCAGTGGAGGCCTCGTCAGGGTACTCGCAGTAGATATTGCCGGGGCCTTCGACAAGGTCTCCCACAACGGCGTCCTCCACAAGGCTGAGCGGTGCGGCATAAGTGGCCCCCTCCTTGCCTGGCTCCGGAGTTACCTGACAGACCGCCACATCCGTGTCGTCATAGGTGGCCAGTCTTCACCGACCCACCGAATCCAATCTGGCGTGCCACAGGGCAGCATCCTCGGCCCTACCCTCTTCCTTCTGTACGTCAACGACGCAGAAGACCACCTGCCTGATGGGGCGAAGCTGGCTGTATACGCCGACGACACAACTCTCTACAAGTGCATCACCACCCGACTCAGACTGCCAGAAGAGACAGCAATCCTCCAGCAGGCAGTAGACTCACTGGCAGCATGGGGAAGCAGGTGGAGGATCAAGTTCGAGCCCACAAAGTCGCAGGCATTGACCATCAGCCACCACCGCTCACCAACCCCCCCCCCCCCGAACGCAATACGCTTCCAAGGAGCAGTCGTGCCAGAAGTAGAGGAGCTCAAGCTTCTTGGCGTCACCTTCGACAGGCAGCTGGCATTCCGCAGCCATATCCGACAGCTTGCAGTACGCGGAGCCCAGCGGCTCGGCTTCCTCCGTAAGGCATCGGCTGTGCTAAACCCAAAGCACCGGGCAATCGTGTACCGTGGCTTTGTCCGCCCTGTGTTAGAGTATGGCATGCTGGCATACTGGCCAACCCTCCCGGTTTTCCCGGGAAAATCCCGGGAAATCAACACTACTCCCGGGGTCCCGGGGATTTCAAGCAAACTCCCGGAAAAGTCACAGTTTCGTCTGATACAGGAT
>NC_088655.1:24488108-24504495 GCF_964019385.1 Sycon ciliatum | reverse complement strand
AGAAAGTACGATACATGTACTGCACATTCTTGCAGGTACTACAGGTACTACAAACAGATTGCAGATCGTAATTCTTGCTTTGGCGGCACGAAACTTTATTTGGGGCAGTGCAATCTCGGCGGTACTCACAAATCAAACAGCCCAGACTCGAGTAAACAAATGCAATCATACAAGTACGAGATTTTCACGAGACGAGACTGCACCCATTGGCTTGTTTCGTATGAAGCAAACAAGTTACTGAACCTCTCCACAATGGAGATTTTCCCTGATATGCGAATTTATTTGGCAAACTCGGTCAATGAGTCCTTGAACCTTTCCCTCCAGATTGGGAACTGCCAACGATAGTATGCCACTGACCAGTGCCTTACTTGTAACGTACTAATGTGCAATGAATATGAGTATTTCGACAACACATCTAACATAAGCCTTATCGTCAAGAAAGTGAACTCGCGTTCTTCGCACACTGTAGGCAAGGCCAAAGAGATAAAATTAATATGGATCTAAATCCGAACACGTTTCCGTAAATAAAAGGGTGAGCATAAGCAAATGAATCGAAGGAAACTGGTCAACTCAGAGATCACCTGCCATTGAGTATTCCGTAAAAGGAGGCCTCGGCAGCGGAAAAGCTAAATATAAAAAGGAGATGCTGTCAGCTTTTCCATTATTTATTTCATTCCGCCCAAAATCAGCACACTTTTCGTAACATTTACGAAAAGTGTTAATGAAAGAGTCAACACAAGCAAATGAATCAAAGTGAACTGGTCAACTCACCTGTCATGGAGTAATATTCCGCGAAAGGAGGTCTCAGCAGCGCCGAAACGAAATAAGCCAGGCCAGGAGACGAAATATCCGAAACAGCTCATGCAAGAAGCAGTTCCAAAGAAGGAAGTTCCTCGTGAATGCACATCCGAAAAGGCAACAACAAAAAGTCTGCAATGCACACGCATGCGGCCAGCCGGCCGCGCGATGGTAGGAGCCATGGAGTAGCTCCCTGGTCCAGGACCAGGTACCGAGCATCTTACGTAGAAACTTACATAGCTACGTAGACAACGTGTCTGAATAGCGGTGTCGTTAGGTAGCGCCATGTGAACACAATAATAGAAAAGCTGACAGGATCGCTTTTCTAAATTATCCATATAAAAACCGCTCTGTGAGCGGTTCTGAAAAACCTTTACTGGTACTGCCCCGTCGTAAAAGTCAGAAATTAGAACTGGCCCATTGTCCCCCCAAATGCGAACTGATTCACCTAAATCGCGAATGACGGGACCCGAACGCACCAGTAGCACGAGGTTGGGAGGGCACAGGACAGCAATTATCATAGGGTAACACCACCTACCGCTAGTACAGTACATGGCCTATAGTCCGGACCAACGTCCCCATCTGCATCCACAGGTAGGAACCTCGTGCTACTGGTGCGTTCGGGTCCCGTCATTCGCGATTTAGGTGAATCAGTTCGCATTTGGGGGGACAATGGGCCAGTTCTAATTTCTGACTTTTACGACGGGGCAGTACCAGTAAAGGTTTTTCAGAACCGCTCACAGAGCGGTTTTTATATGGATAATTTCAGTTCTTTTTCCGTTCCCTCCCCACCCCAACCCCGAAGGTAAACATGATGACCACGCGCGCAATGTACTGTATGTAGCCATGAGACTGCAATAACACACTGATACATACCAGCCCTCCCCGCCTCGCTACCCCGCAGACAGATACACAAACATGAGTATGCACACGGCACACACACGTGGCCACGCACATGCACACGACACAAACAGGAAATTCTTCATATAATAATGCCATGCAAAGCAGTGGCCACCGTACTTGAGGAAGCCAGTTGTGAAACAAAAATAATTCAACTACAGCGTGTAGACAAGCCTGCTGCCGAGCTGACGGCCAAAGCACAACATAGCAAACATGACATTTGCCCAAGGATTGCAGTTTGCAGACCACTCCATGGAAGCAGCGAATACAGAATGTAATATCATACAAAGTGACAAGCAAGGAAGTGGCCATCATACACCAGAAACTTGCAGAAAGTCACACATCCAACACATAGAGACGTGAACAGCAATCTGATACAGTCCACACAGGACAAAGCTGACCTGATACTCGTCCCAGGATCGCAAGTGGCAAATCCTTTTCAATGCATAACATGCAGGTGTACGTTAGACGCATGGACAACATCTGACCGTGTCGCCAGCATACAATGTCATCACATGTTTACCCCACAAGTTACACACATGCACAGTAGAAGCACAATGAAAGCAATGGAAAAGTACGATGTGGTTGCTGAAGCATCTTCACACTTCAAATTCATACTTCAATGTGGTCGTCACGGGATGATATACCTGCAAGATACAAGTGATGAAGAAAGAAAGCAGAAGGTCGTGAGGTAGGCTATGAGTAGCCCTTTCCCAAAGATCATAGTTTTTCGCAACCGTGCCAAAACAAGTGCTAGTTGCTGAAATCGCATCCATATTTTCAGAAAAAGCTCAAAAGTTGCCAATATCGCAACTCAAAATTGGAGAGTTCTTGTGCAAAACCTACAAAACAGGGAGCAGAAATAGCAGAAATGCAGCGATGCTGCGACAGCAAACTCGTACAACCCTTCCTGCTGTGAACCACCACTTTACACATTGCCAGTAGCCTGTTGCATGTATCCTACATGTACATGTACATCATTACAGTGCACGTAAAAGGGAATGCACATAATTATCATAACTACCGTTGATCTACTGTTTCTCAGAAATGAGCCTGAAGGCAGGCAAGAAATGAGCGAGCAAAAGTATGTATTTGTCCAACAATGCAACATGTAGTCGGTGACTTGACCTTTTGACCCCATGCCATGGGCCAATTGCGCCAAGGTTGCGGAGAAGTTGCGAAATATGA
This sequence comes from Sycon ciliatum, assembly GCF_964019385.1. NCBI lineage: Eukaryota > Metazoa > Porifera > Calcarea > Leucosolenida > Sycettidae > Sycon > Sycon ciliatum. The sequence goes on along the minus strand of NC_088655.1, from coordinate 24,501,609 downwards.
GACACCACAAAGGGGTCACCTACATGTATGTTCAGGGCTAGTGCACTCACACGCAGAATTGTCATAATCGAGCATTTCCCAAACTGAGAAGTGCAATGAAATCCACTTGCATGCACAGGAGCAATTTTCGAATATTATGATGCGCAATTCGACGCGATCTGCGATGCTGCGTGCGATGTGCCCTGCTGTCATGACGGTGACAGTCACCGCCGTATGTTTTGTCAACGTCGCGTCGCCCGTGCACTCTTCTGTCAAGTCCAAAGACTTTTTTAAGTGCTCACATATACTTGGCAATGTCTTTGCAGTGATTAACTTTTATCCTAGTTATGTCACGGGTAACTTTAATGAAGTACCCGCAGGCCGTGTCGATCCGCACATCGTCCACTCTCTCATGTACTTGGCCTGCTTTGTCTGTGTATCCATTTCATGTGCGATCCACAACATCGACTAGACAGTGGGTGCAATACCCTCTCTATCTGAAGACGTTCTTCTGGCGACATCTCGCCATGTACTTGGCCTGCTTTGTCTGTGTATCCATTTTCATGTGCGATCAACAAAATCTCAATGCACTACAGAGACTAGACAGTGGGTGCAATACGCTCTCTATCTGAAGACGTGAACCATTAAATTTTTGGAAAAGTTATAACTGTTACGTACACCTGAAACGTAATGAAGTACAGGAATAGAGAGAGTGACTACAATACGCTCTCGACCTGATATAGTGATAACGTGTTAGAAGGTAACAGGTCTACAGTCCCACCGTACCCTTCCGACACGACTGTAGACCATTACATTTTTTTGAGAAATTATACGTACACCTTAAACGTAATGAAGTACAGGAATAGAGAGAGTGACTACAATACGCTCTCGACCTGATAACGTGAGTACAAGACACTCTCCACCTGATAACGTGTTAGTAGAAGGTAACTGGCAACATATCAATGGGTTGCCTTACCGTGGTCTAGAGGAGACGTCTTCGCAGCAATATTTTCCCTCCTGCGCATTCATTCGCCGACGCGACAGCGTTTACCGGGCCGTTCCAGTTGCGGAAGACATTCGATTCATCGGGCCAATTCAGCAACAGGGCCGTGGACACACAGGGGGCAGAGGAGAGACATTGTTAGTGGACAAGAAATATGCAGTGGCAAGTGGCGAGTGCCGCATGGATGTCAAGTTGTCATGCACAATTCAGCTATTACATACTGGCCAACCCTCCCGTTCTTCCCGGGAAAATCCCGGAAAATCAACACTCCTCCCGGGGTCCCGGGGATTTCAAGCAAACTCCCTGAAAAACCAAAGTTTTGTCTGATACAGGATTTTCCTGAAAACTCCATGGTTTCTCCCCGAATGTCCCGGTTTTTTGAACTTTTTTCAAAGGTATGTACGGTGCTCATTCGCACTTCGAACTGTGCACAGCACTTTGAAGACCTGACCATGCAAGATCTGGACTGACAAAGTGACAGGCGGGCGCCGACTGATCAAACTGCACTACAGGGTCGATCTGTGCTGTACGCAGAGCTGCAGAGTCGAACGTTTTTTTGGCGGGAAAAGCTCCTTTTCACTTGTTTTTGTGCCATCCAGGGATTTTGAGAGAAATCCAGGGATTCTGCATGTCTTGTCAAGGGATTGAGATTGTGGTGGTTGGTCAGTATGCTATTACTTACGGTCCAGCTAGTCCTGCCATTGCTCGCTCGTCCTGGTTCCTCCTCGTTCGTCTTCCTGTACGTCTGCACTTCTCCTTCCCCACCGTTGGCTTTGCGGTACGGGGTGCCGGCAGGAATTCCCACCATGTATCCATTTACATGAAGTCCCACCATGTCTCCATGTACATGTCCACGGCCACGTCAGCAGTTTGTATAGTACCGGAAGGAGTTCCCACGATGTCTTCAAAGGCCTAGAGCGGACGTCTTTGCAGCAATTATTTTCACCCTGCACATTCACTCCGCCGACACGACAGCGTTTACGGGGCCGTTCCAGGTGCAAAAGGGCCACGTCAGCAGTTCTCAACTATTTCGCGTACAGGATAGTCGCCGCGACAGCGTTTAAGGGGTCGTTCCAGGTGCAAAAGGCATCCATCAATGGCACTTTGCAGTACGGGGTACGGAAAGGGGCCTCCTCGTTCGACTTCGTCGACTTCTGCAGTTCTCCTTCCCGTCAGGGGTACCGAAAGGGGCCTCCTCGCAGTTGTCCTTGCCGTGCAGAAGGTGGTGCAGAAGGCACTTGTCACCTCACCTTTCTGGATATGGCTGGTTCTCTGCCCAGCACACAGTTTGCATTCCGGACAGGACATTCCACGGAGGATGCCCTTGTGTTGATGGTCAACAGGATCCTCGCTTCAAGAGACCGCCGCATGTTCACGGGTGTGGTCCTCCTGGATATGTCGAAGGCGTTCGACAAGGTTCGCCACCAGCAACTAGTCGAAGATCTCTTCTGTGTGGGCGTCACTGGAACAGCGCTCCAGTGGCTCATGTCATACTTGTCTGATCGCTGCCAGATTGTCCAGCTGGGATCCCAGCTTAGCACAGTGGCAGCCTGCTCCTGTGGAGTACCACAGGGGTCGGTATTAGGTCCACTGCTGTTCAGCCTTTACACCCGGGACATACCATCTGTTGCCCAGCAAGCTGAGTCCATCCAGTTCGCAGATGACATCGCACTGACCTGCAGTCGCCCAACACAACAGGAACTGACCGCCACTCTCTCCAGAGCAGTGACATGCATTGCTGACTGGCTGAAGCAGCGAGGTTTGATCCTTAATGCATCAAAAAGTCAGGCATTGGTAGTACCGGCTGGGAAGCTAGAAGCGCAAACTGAACTGGACGTATGGTGTCATGCGACTAAGCTGCCATCTGTCTCTTCTGCTCGCTACCTCGGAGTTCACATTGACAGCGCCATGTCTTGGAACACCCAGATGGATAGGTGCGTTGCCCGCCTCAACAAGAAAGTCGGTGTGCTGTGGCGGATGCGCCGCTGCCTCAGCATGCAAAGCCGCATCCAGTACTTCAAGTCTGTGATAATGCCTGATTTCTCATATGGCTCCAATGCCTTCTCAGCATCGCTGGCGGGTAAGCACCTGGACCGCCTCCAAGTTCTGCAGAATCGTGCGGCTCGAGCTGTGTACGGATGCTCGCCGCGCACCTCTGCCAGAAACCTGCTAGTCCAACTCGGCGCTTACCGTGTCCGGGAGATCTTCATCCAGAAGCTCATCTTCCTGGTTTGGCGCTGCCGCTACTTCCGTGCTAGCCCCACACTGCAAGTGCTGTTGCTAACAAATAGTGGCGCTCCTACTCGGCTGCAATTATCTATCTATGGGTCTAAGACCACCGCCAACCCGCACTGAGCTGGGTAAGGGTTGTCTCGCGTTCCAAGGAGCTAGGCTCTGGAATGCGTTGCCCAGCGAGGTGCGGGCCATACCGCACCCGGCCCAATTTCGCACTGCTGCTGTTCCACACAGCATGAACCCTTGAGGTCAGACGGATCACTATCGCCATATTTTCATTATATGCCTGCCTGCTGGCCTGCCTGCCCGTCTCTCTCCCTGTTCTCTGACAACTTGCTTGTTAATTCGTGCGGTTGTTTTCAGACGTAAAGCCCTGTTGTAGAGGCTCAGCCTTCATATGTTAGTCTCTCTGTCTCTCTCTCTGTCTCTCTCTCGCTCTCGGATCTCTCTCTCTCTCTCTGTTTTTGGTGGACAAAAATATCTCTGGCGTTGATTGCTTTCTTGCTTCGACTTCTGCCGCGCCTTTGTTCTCGTACTCCCCTTTATGTAAAAGTGTTGTGCAGACCCTCCCTTAATATAGTCTGTCTCATTTTGTCCTGAGATGTTTTGATGGATAGTGATTATGACGCTCATCATTCGCTCCCTTGTCACTGGACAGTTCTGTCCGTTTGGTTTTAGCGAATTCAAATAAAGAAAACAAAACAACAACAACCGTCAGGCCCACGTCATGCAGTTCTCAACTATTTCGCGTACGGGATAGTCGTCTTTGTCGTACGCGACATCGGCGTTTACCGAGTGTCATTGGCACAAAGCAGACCGTTGACGGGGTCACGTGTCAAAAAAGTATCAACAACGTTTCGACTACGTCACAGTACGTGTCGACCACGTGTATAGCGGTACACTCAGCGGTACACTAATTCTCGTGCCATTCTCGTGTCACAAAACTGGAACATCGAGTACCAGTATGGAAAGGCTTCAGACAGGAAGCCTTTCCAATTATTAGAAAGAAAAACTGACAGGATCGCTTTTCTAAATGTGAGCCGTGTGGTTTCCGTCCAGCACTGCACTATCTGGTGCGTACATGGCGATACAGGATGTGTGCATGCCATGCAGTGTGCACTGTGCACGCATGCCGTGCGCGCCTAGCGCCTGCTTGCACAAGTCACACGTTTTCACCGTCACTGCTTCTACAGTGTGCGCGCAGTTCACTCGATTTTTTTCGTCTACCACCAGGAAATCGCCGTGGGCTGGATTCTGTGATCATCTTCCTTCTTCTACCGTGATAAAGCGCGAGCCTCAATGTTCTAGAATCCTCTTGCAGTCTTGGTTTAGGCTAATTCCAGGCCGCTGAACACGAAAATCGGGTGTGTTCCTCGCCGGGCCGAGTACGGATCTGGTCGAAATTAGTACTTCGAAGCGCATCCGCGCCAAGCGCGGAGGCATTATTTTTGGATGCATGGCATGTGTGGCACCATGGCATTGGAAAGGTAATGACCTAGTAAAAGGCCGCGGGAGAAGATACTCGGGCCTCGAAATGCATCTCGAACTGCAGTCACGAGGCGCCCATTCGCTTTGTACAGGCGAGCTGTGACTGCACTTTTCGCTTTTCTGTGACCGGAACTGAAGTCACACATGCACTTTTTTGGCGGAAAGTTTGGATTTCGCTACGCCAAAAAAATGCGAGCGGACCCTCCGCTTTGGCGGAACCTGCATGGTGATGGCTTTGGAGTTTGGTGTGCTACTTCTGCACTGAGTTCTGGTGTTGTTTGGTTGCCGTTTGGTATTCAGTTTTCATATTGTTCTTCTTTGCCAATGAACTGTACGTTCTGGAGATCTCGCGAGCAATACTGCATCGTTATGAGTGGATAGTTGGTGAGGGAATAACTCCGAATCCGTCTCCCAACGAGTCATTGGCCCCGATCGCGGACGATCTCCAACTCTCTCCTTCTCTCTCCAAGCAATACGTCCACCAGAGTATGCAACACTAGGACTGCAACCAGGGAGTAGTAGAGTACTCTGCCACACCCTCACTGCAACTGCAGGCATCCACGCAGTCGCTGGGTCGATGATGGATCATGGAGGAGGCAACGACACCCTGCTATAAAACAATTATTTTGAATTTGATATTGATGTAAACTAAACTAATATTCAAATACACCCGTGCTGGGCCGCAGTGAATGTGCCCCAAATCCACGAGTGTACTTGACAGGAGACATTCAGCAGCCTGTCAGCGATCCACGATGGCTCTACTTGTACAAGCGAAGGTCGCTTCAACTCGGACAAGAAGGAGGCAACGACACCCTACTATACAACTATTTGAATTTGATATTGATGTAAACCAAACTAGTAATAGAGAGGTTAAAAGGTGCACGTTATTTCCGACGTGACGCGCAATTTCACGTCAAATTTGGCGTAAAACTCCAAATTTCGACGTGAGCAGCAGGTCACTCGCGTTGATTTTTCGACGTGCGATCCAAATAACGCGAGCTGAACTTTCGCGTCACGTCAGAAATAACGTGCATCTTAACCTCTCTAATATTCAAAATACACCTATACTGGGCCGCAGTGAATGCGCCCCAAATCCACGAGTGTACTTGACAGGAGACATTCAGCAGCCTAGCCTGTCAGCGATCCACGATAGCTCTACTTGTACAAGCGCTTCAACTCGGACAAGAACATCTAAAATTTTATAGGACGTGCTGCATTTGCATTCTCTCCGCCAAAGCGGAGCGTTGACTTGAGGAGCAGTACTGTCAGTAGTCTACATGTATGTGTGACCGCTGCATCGTGTGGTCCGCCAAAGCGGAGCGTTGAGGAGCACAGTAGTCTACATGTATGTGTGACCGCTGCATCGTGTGGTCCGCCAAAGCGGAGCGTTGAGGAGCACAGTAGTCTACATGTATGTGTGACCGTTGCATCGTGTGGTCCGCCAAAGCGGCTGCGGTAGTTCCGCTTTCCGCCTCCGCAAAAGCGGTGCAAGCTTTTCATGTGTGACCGCGGCCTTTTTTACCCGGTCCCACATGCAGTGGCGGATCCGCTGGTGCGACAAGGTTTTGCGGGAGTGGTGTCGCACCTCTCCTGCGACAAAATGCTCGCGTGGTCTCACATGCTCACGCGTGCACGGCGAACGAAGCGAGCGCGCCTCTCTGACTTCCAAAAAATTCAGTGCAGCTCTCCTGCAACCCGCGATATTCATGTTAAAACAAATATTTTAATGGCGTCACGATTTATTGAAAGTGGTATAGTTGGTGGAACGAGTGTTCAAAACCATTAATATTGAACTTCATACTGTTCGTCTTCTTTTTGACATGCTCTCTTTCCATCGTCCTTAGCTTTTGTTTGTTGTGAGCTGTTTTGGCTTTCTCCTGTACCTCTGGGGGATGCCAAGTGATGGTTTTGAGAGGCTGGTGATGGCTGTGAGCGAGAGTTTGCCGATCGGCGTCGTCCTCGCTGTAGCGATGAAAATACTAGTTACTGCGCACCTGGCAGATATCACAACACGTCGGAGCGTCCAGGAGCAAAGGAATCTTGGGTTTTCACTGGAATCTAGTTCCCCCAGCATCGTGTAGCCCACCGTCGGTGAATGGCGGTCCAGAAAGGTCGAACCTGGTCTTCTGCAGCACCTCGCAGTCCTGCGAGGCACACCGTGTACGCCAGCCATGTATTGTACAAATATAACTCATGCTGTAGTGGACTCTACAGTGATGTGTCTCAGCCTGTATGCTGCAAAAGACACACGAAATGTGACTGGTGTCTGTACACTCAGTGACTGGACGCCAACACCCCAGCCTTCTCCTGCAGGATCTGTTTGACATTGACATTATGCAGTAGGTCGGCATTGACCTGGTTTGGCAGCTATCGTAATAGTATCTGCCTGGTTGGATGTAGCAGGTTGGCGTTTGCTCGTCGTCCAGTCCGGAATTTTCTTGTAACTCACGGTGGAGTACGCGCAGGGTTTGTGATCATCCCTGTTCACTTCAATATTATCAAACACAACGTTCCCTTTGTCACTCATCTTATCCTAAGTACTGAATTTGCTGACAATATTGCACCACACTTGTCACGACCTACCGCCACTGCTGGCGGTGGCGACTGGTTCGTCAATGGCGGTGACCAGGCTGACTGACTAGCTTCGAGACAGTGGCCTCGTTGTCAACCCCGCGACAGCCTAAAGGTTGATTTTATTGATCCAGCCTCAGCTTGTTGACGATGCCCTAGTGACTGTGTGTTATGGATTGCCTTGCCATCAGCGGTCATTGCCGTCCACCTTGGTGCAGCCCTCAACAACTGGCTGAGCTCATGGGAGTCTCAAGTGGACAAAGTTGTTGCCAAAGTAGCTCAGAAGATTGGTGCATCGTGGTGTAGGTGAGCACATAACTAGGACTTCCCAGCGCCTATTTGTCCAGGCTGCGATACTATGTGACATGCTGTACTGCACATTCTTTTCAGCACTGCAAGGCCAGCAGCTGGACCGACTGCAGGGGCCGCGCACATGCAGACCGCCTGTTGCCAGTGCAGCATTCTGGAACGTTCCTTCCTTCTGAGATCCGTGGAATAATAACTTTCTTTGCTTCAAAGCAAGTTGCTTACCTTTCTGTTGTGCTCCCAGTGTCCTTACAACAATAACCTACATCAATGTTTTATTTTTCTTTTCATTCCCCAACCAATGAATACTACAATGTCGATTCTATTTCTGAATACTTTAGTGTGTGCCCGCGCACGCACGTGTGTGTGTGTGTATACCTCACTCGCCACTCGAAGTTCTGTTCCCCATTACTGGAACACTGCCTGTTCTTTCAGGACTTGCCATCATCTGCGGATGGGCATTCAATGATTGTATTGTTTGTGTGTGTTTCATTCAGAATCAGATCCGCTATCGTTGCTATAAGAGAAAATCTGTGGGTTCTCATCCAGTGCATTTGTAGATTTGCGTGCTTTTCTCGCCACGGGCGCATACATTGGACATTGTGTGTGTGTGTGCGTCTGTGTGTATGGGGAAATTGTCTGTATCGGCTTTTGGTACTAATGTTCAGGTCTGTGCTTGCATGTGTGAACATGAAATTGTTCGGTTCTGTGCATGCTATTGCTATGTTGTATATTATTGTATGTATGTGTGCATTTCCACGAACAGTGTAGATGAGCGTGGAGAGTGCATTCATCCCTCATCAACCACTTCCCCTTGGGCTTACGAGAGTTTTTTCTGCGTACCTCTCATTTTTGTTTGTTTCTCTCTGATACTGTATTGATGCCGGTACCTGTACCTCGATGTGTTCCTCTATCTGCAGTCGCCTTTATCCTTCGGTCAAGTTAACGTTTATTGTGCTCTATTTATCGTGCGAATCAAAATAAACAATAATAACACAAGTCATGCTAGAGTGACGACATGTGCGTGTAGTAGGGTTGATGTGATGGGACGTTATAATTAGGTGGAACAGAACACACATTGGGCAGATTGATTGGACATCATTGATTGTGCTCAGTCTAAACAGTGAACATAATAATTATCTCCAGTGACAGACTGTAGCGGCTAGCCTCCAATAGGTAGCTGGCACTAGTCGCTACTGCTTGTTTGACAGGTGCCGCCAGAACCCCTGTTGTGTCATGCTATAGATGCACATGCCCTATTCTGGGGCATACTGAGGTACTTTGATTTTGTTGACTGCATGTAGACAGCATCCAATAGTAGTACTCGTAGACCTTGGCTCTTTGTAGGTCAACCACCATCGCATGGATCGATCGGTGACTATGCACTTGGAGGTTGGAATAGCCCGCGCTGAACAGATCTTGCCATGGCCCAGGGAGTGAACTCGCTTACTCGACTATCCCGGTTTTAGTCATCCAGCATGAGTGGTGCAATTTGTCCATACCATGTTGCGAACTCACAGTTGTTTGAGCAGGTTTTGAGCTGCACCACGAAACAAAGCGAAATAAGCGCGACTGTAGAGCAAGGAAGCGGCGAGACGGCACTTCCAGGACGAGACAGGCAGTAGAGATGTGTTCACAGCATGAGCAACCTCTCAAACCCTGCTGGTACTCCACAGTTACAGGAAAATGTCGGACTGGACGACGAGCCAATGCAAACCTGCTACATCCACCCAGGCAGATACCTGCCAAACCAGGCCAATGTCGACCCACTGCATACCGGTATGTCAATGCCAAACAGATCCTGCAGGAGAAGACTGGGATATTGGCGTCCAGTGTACAGACACCAGTCACATTTCCTGTGTCTTTTGCAGCGTACAGGATAGACTCATCACTATAGAATCCACTACTTCGTGATTTTTATTTGTAGAATACATGACAGGCGTATTCAGTGTGCCTCGCAGGACTGCGAGATGCTGCAGAAGACCAGGTTCGACCTTTCTGGACGGCCATTCACCGACGGTGGGCTACACGATGCTGGAGGAACTAGATTCCAGTGAAAACCCAAGATTCCTTTGCTCCTGGACGCTCCGACGTGTTGTGATATCTGCCAGGTTCGCAGTAACTAGTAGTATTTTCATCGCCATAGCGAGGACGACGCCGATCGGCAACCTCTCGCTCACAGCCATCACCAGCCTATCAAAACCATCACTTGGCATCCCCCAGAGGTATAGGAGAAACCCAAAACAGCTCACAACAAACAAAAGCTAAGGACGATGGAAAGAGAGCATGTCAAAAAGAAGACGAACAGTATGAAGTTCAAATGGTTTTGAACACTCGTTCCACCAACTATACCACTTTCAATAAATCGTGACGCCATTTTGTTTTAACACGCATACGGTCCACTCAAGCATGCTTTCACTTCGAAGTACGCGTGCACGTACTGATGCAGTGATGGTGTACAGTCAGTACTGTGTCTGTGGACAGAACTGTTTCGTCCTTTGTGGACACATCAACGCAGCACTGATGTACTGTTGATAAATAAATGATGTAGATACTAGGTGTTGGACAGGTCGTTGTTTTTGTTGAGTATCAAGCATTAGCTACATGTCGTGGGTTCGGTATTGTTGACTTTGAGTCTTTGTTCTGTATACTATACTAGTAATCTGAAAGAATGGATTTTCCGTTGGGTAGAGGTCGATTAGCGAGACGTTGTCGACAGGCAATGGAGACCGCAGCGACATTTTGTTGCTGAATACTAGTACGAACTTGTTGTCGACGATAACCAATGGCAATGATAACTGCTACAGATACTGGTAATAGTGGTAGATGTATCGCTCTTGCTAGACCTACATCACAGTGGTCCGACTGCGTGGTTTTACATGATGGCCATGCTTGGCTGCTCACAGGTCCGGGATTTGGTCTTTGGCCGACGCCGCAGCCGTCGGTTTCAGCTTCTCGGCTATCCACCTATCGCTCCGTATCTCTCTTCATCCCTTGGCCAAACGAGTCTTGACTTCAACATACATGTACAACTGTAGCCGTAGCTGCTCTGACTAAAGTCAAACTGTCCACTTCATGATCGAAAATAAAATCGAACAACACAAATCGCTCACTATGTCAGACTAGTGTCGCAGGAGCGGAACTTCCGCAGGAGAGTATACGCTCCAAAAATTTTGGAGTAGCGGATTTGAACTTTCCGCCACGGCGGAAGTTCCGCTACTCGCAGTTTCCATGGTGATACACGCTGTTGCGACACCGCTGCAGCGGATCCGCAACTCTCAAGTGCATGGGACCGGGCCCGCTTTGGCGGAACCGCCAAAAAAGTGCATGTGTGACCGGTGGTGTTTCTCACCACTGGCACTGCACAGTACTGCAGTACTAGGTACAGGTGGTAACCATGGTAACGCGAACGTGCGAGCTTTTGTTATCTGCACAGCTACAGCCAGTACAGGGAGTCGTGAACTGGGCGCTGACCTGAACTAGCATAATGGCGGAGGGGCAATCTTCTGTCATGGCCCAACCAGGCGCGAGTATGGTTACAGCTGCAGAGATAGACGCGGAAAATTGCCTTAGGGCCCTTACACACTACGTACATGTAAAACGCAACTAACTTGAGCATACGTTGCGTATGCGCCAGCCTGATCAAGTGCAGTTGCACACTGACAGGTGATCTGCTTTTTACGTACATGACTGTACTGATGTAGTGCAGTTCGGATGAAATGTTCTGCTCTCAGAACGAGTGCTGTGTGTGCTTCTTCGATTTCGTTCTGCATCTTGTGTTGGAGCCATGCCCATGGAGCTCAGGTTGACTCCGGCAAGGAGAAAGCGGCGACGTAAAATTGTTGCCGCCATGATATTGCAGGACCTGCAGAAGCTAGTGAAGTCGTCTGATGGCGGTCCTGTTCTTGATATTTTCTAGATGACTGATCGCAGTTGCTCAAATTTCATGGTCACGACGATGCTCAGCATGCTGTTGCGGAATGGTACCGTCAAATACAGAATTGGTCGCAACTTGTGGACAGCTCACCCTGAGAACGAGTTTGGAACGCCTTGTTTTTTGATATATCGCCCACAGCTCCATGAGCTTCGCCTCCATTTCTTCTGTGCACTGGATTTGGATTTTCGGCATCGTGTCGCGCTCAGCAATCAAACAAGATCGAGTCTACTACGGCTTGAACAACACGAGTTCAGGTACGAGAATTTCAGAAGCAGGCGAAAAGTCCAATGGACAGCTGAAATTGAAACACGGAAATCCACACAGCACCAAACAGCAAAAACACCAACAAGAAGTTGAAGTCCGAAAGCGCGGGAAGGCATAAAAGCTAAAAAGCTAAAAAGCAGCCTTCTACACCCGTCCGAGATCTGAGTAAAACGTTTACGCAACTTTTTAGATTTCGTGCCATATGACGTCAGTCGACATGGCAACTTTTACAGGAACGCAACAAAAAAGCGGTTTTCTACGTAGTGTGTAAGGGCCCTAAAGCTGCGCGAGGACGAGCGAGTGACCGTGGCCGAGCCATCCGCTGAAACGGCCAGTCCCTTTCATTCCATATTTGCTCTGGAGGTCGGCTGCGGCGATTGCGACAAAGCAACGGGGGATTCTTATCAAGGAACGTGCTTCCTACTCAGCGATCTGAACAGTGCAGCTACCAAGGATTACATCATCTTCGCCACTGCCGCACATAATCTGGTCTGCAACCGTTGCGGCGACTGGCTCTGGGTACGAATCTACAAAGATCTCTCCGCGCCTCCCCTGACCAGCGAAGAGATATCCCGCAAGAACGATTATGGCGGGTTGATCGTTCCTACCTGGTACAAGAACAACGCCAAGGATCCGGAGAAGACTAACGAGAAATATCTACACGACTATGGGATAATAGCGGTCAAGACGAGCAAAGTTTGTCCGTTGGTGAAATGGGCAGATAAGCTTCTTGGCGTTGCAACCCAGTGCAAGAAGGAGGAAGGCGTCCGCATGTGCGGATACCCAACCTACACCCTGTATGGTGGCATAGAAAAGCCGGCCAAGAAATGCAAATACTGGGTTAAGGAGGACCGCCTTGCTACGTTTGCAGAGCACGACCATCACCTTCACCACTTTGTTGATTCTACCGGTGGGCAAAGTGGCTCGCCCGTCTTCCTTCTGCCCAAAGGAGGCGAAGCTGAGACGGCCTCTGCTACTGGCTATGTTGTGGGGATTCACATCGCCGGTAGTAAAGAGCATAATTACGCTGTGAAGATCCGGGACGAGCATGGACACGACACAAAGCCAATGGCGGACCTCCGAGAATGGGCGAAGAATCCATCGGCATTCTTACCAGAAGAAAGCGTTGCAGTTGTTTGTTCCGAGAAATCAGGTAAGGGGCTGTCCGAGGTTACCGATTATTTTTTTCAAAGTGAAACGTTTTTAGTGTTTTCAGCCCCAGCACACCCAGCCACTCTTCCTGCAGGTAAAAGAAAGTCGAACAAAATATTCATTTCAATATTCGACGCCCAATAGTAGCTAGTACCCGTGGACGGTCCCTAAGCACATAGCATGCGTGTTGCTATGGTTACATGCTAATCAATTCGGGCTGTCCAAGTCTCCACTCCGTCACTTGCGTTTCATGGTCTGTTCTGCACTGAATGTTCTAGCATGAGTTCAGAAGCTGTTCAGGGCTGCCAGGTCATGGCAGTCTAACTGAGTCAGACGTAAACCTTATTTTCCAAGCACTCTCGGTAGGCTGCTCTAGTGCGGCTGCATTACGCATCGCTCGCTACATTCCGTAGTTAGAGCACTCTGGCGCTAGGACAACGAGCTATCTTAATGTCTGTGGTACCACCTTTTCACCGTGGCTGGTAGCTCCGCTTACTTACAGCTCGTAGCTGGACTGATGGGGCCCTTATGGCCAAAACAGCTTGCTGTCTATAGCATTGGGTAGA
>NC_088655.1:24478108-24485608 GCF_964019385.1 Sycon ciliatum | reverse complement strand
TGTGTTGTACCATAGTTGCCGGGGCATAGTGCGCACTTTGGAGGTACTTCCTCCGTTAACAAAAACTTCGTGATGGATTTTGATGGATAAGAAAACGCTTAGAACAGCCAGGTCAAGAACAGTTTGTATCGATTGCAAATCACTGGACAAAGGCGATTCAGCCTATGTACAGCGTCTTTACAAGAGACACTGTTGGCGGAATGAGCATAGATAGAGTTCAGTTTGCGTCGCTTTCGCTGGACTCATTTTTGACCCTGCGTCGCTGTCGTCATCTCTCAAGTCGTTGTTCAGGTTGTTTCAGCCTTGCCTCGGCTTCTTTGATCACACTCCGCTGATCTTGATGTCGCCGTCGTTCAAGTAAGTACTCAGTAATCCGCGATATGCGTGTTAAAACAAAATGGCGTCAGGATTTATTGAAAGCGGTACAGTTGGTGGTACGAGTGTTCAAAACCATTTGAACTTCATACTGTTAATCTTCTTTTTGACATGCTCTCTTTCCATCGTCCTTAGCTGTTGTTTGTTGTGAGCTGTTGTGGCTTTCTTCTATACCTCTGGGGGATGCCAAGTGATGGTGTTGAGAGGCTGGTGATGGCTGTGAGCGCGAGTTTGCCGATCGGCGTCGTCCTCGCTATAGCGATGAAAATACTAGTTACTGCGCACCTGGCAGATATCACAACACGTCGGAGCGTCCAGGAGCAAACGAATCTTGGGTTTTCATTGGTATCTAGTTCCTCCAGCATCGTGTAGCCCACCGTTGGTGAATGGCCGTCCAGAAAGGTTGAACCTGGTCTTCTGCAGCATCTCGCAGTCCTGCGAGGCACTCTGAGTACGCCTGCCATGTATTGTACAAATAAACTCACAAAGTAGTGGACTCTGCAGTGATGAGTCTATCCTGTATGCTGCAAAAGACGCAGGAAATGTGATGCTGTGTGAGGACCATCCCAAGTGCATGGAAACTTGAACTGACATGCACAAGCAGTCACCCGTCACTTCTGTTTGTGTGTAGTCTGCCACTCAGGACTCAGCACTCTGGTGTTTGGAGCACCACTGTATAAGCAGAAATATTCGTCTGCAATTTAATTGCGTCTTTTTGGTGCAATGAGCTTTTGGACTAAATTAAATGCCGGACTAGTGTCGATTTGTCCAGCTTTTCAATACACACACTCTTATGATCCATGGACGAAATTTACAACCGGACAAACTCCCTTTCTTTGGAGTTGGACGAAATTATTGACCGACGAAATTTTCTGCATGTCAAGTAGATCAAACTGCCTCTACTGGCCAGGAATGCACATAACATTTTCATGCATCTTCAACCTCTTCTTTATGCTGATTAAAAATGGGATGTTGAGCCAATAGTGTTACTTTAAAAATAAAGAAGAAAGGGCCGATAAGTATACATCTCGTCACCTTGGTGGACTGTTAGTCATAACTCGTAACTTAAACATGTAGGTCCTTTCTTTTTTCTTCTTTGTGCATTCTACTTTCAGTAGCGGACCGGAGGAACCCAAGAAGATGTGTAAGCCTTGCAGCATTATGTGGTTCACTATGTCATGCTGAGCGCTATGCTAGAGCAATATTGATGTATGGAGTGTGTGTTATTTTAGTTGAATCGATGTGTGCGTGTGTGTGTGTGTGTGTGTGTGTGTGTGCGTGTGCGTGCGGGTGTGTGTGGGTGTGTGGGTGTGTGTGGGTGTGTGTGTGTGTGTGTGTGTGTGTGTGTGTGTGTGTGGTGACTGTGTGTGCCTGTGCGTGTGTGTGTGTGTGTGTGTGTGTGTGTGTGTGTGGTGTGTGTGCGTGCATACATGCGTACATGCGCGTTTGTGTGTGTGTGTGTGTGTGCGCGCGCGTGTGCGTGCTTGTGTGTGTGCGCGCAGATTGTTTTAGTAGTTTTTAGTACTGTCAGTATTACTCGCTCATGTAGTGGTTCATCTGACCAGCTACGAGCTCCTAGCTGGCACAATTTGCCATTGCACACTGTGCTAAATGTGCTGTAGACAGTACAGTGGTGAAACAAGCCAGGGGCATTGGAAGGTATCCTACATTGGTATGGCTATGAAAAGACCGACGAAAAGGCTCTCCATCTGGGAAAGGTTTTGATAAATTGTGCCAAAATAGCCTACTGTATATTAACTAATTTTGGCTGGTGAGAAACTGTGGCCAATCTCGAATTGAAACTTTTCGGCCGTCATCAAACTAACTCAATCAAGTATCATTTCCCTCTGTGAGAAACTTTGGCGTGCAACTTACTTTGGCCAGTTGGTACCAAGCGGCAAAATCAGCGAAATGATATCGCCAGCGAAAATAAGTTGCTTTACAGGACTGTAATTTCACAAAATTTCGGTGTGCTTTTATTTTCGGTACTTTCGGTGCATCTGTTTCATAGCTAAAATTTCAATACAAGGAACAAACACTAACACACATAATCCGATAGGGAACTGCTTCTCTGTACCGAAAATTTCTGTTCACCTAACCTGGCCTCTTGCCCTCATACCGAAAATATTGAGCACCAAAAAATTTCTGAATTCGAGTATATTATTTCATTGCTCCAATAATCACCAGTTAAACTTATTGTTGCGACTTTGGCCGCACCTGCAAGCGGTCCGTCGTATCACTGCGGGGCCCGGCGAGTCAGTTGTAAACCTTTTCACTGCACAGGCTTGTGTTCATCAGAAGCGGGCGCTCACAAGTCTGTAGAGCTGCATGATGGATCAAGTCAAGTCCAGGCCAGGCCTGTTCCTAGTGTCGGATGGTTCTACTGAAGCAGCGTTAAGCCCAACACTGCTTTTGCGTGGCTTGTCAATAGCTTCAGACTTAGGAACGAAATGTATGGAGTTGTGGTCACATCTTGGTCATGTGACTAAATTTGTGCAGAAAGTGATCATGTCATGTGACCAGTGGAACCAACATGGCCGACGTCATGTGACCCATATAGGCAGGAGTTGAGTGGAATTGAACCCAACATGCCCTATCCCGTACAGTCATGTGATAGATGTGAAACCATTCTGACTTCTGTTTCTCTATGTGTGTGTTGTGCCAACATTTTCAGACGAGTCTCTCGACATGAACCCATGGGAGAGTGTCGCCTTCAAAGAACTTCTGCCTTACCTGGTTTCCACGCTTATTCCACTTGATATGCGTCTCCATTGTCAGGATAAGAAGTTGATTACGCATTCAGAGCGTCTAAAATTTGCATCATGCAATGACCTTGCAGCGCAGAATGAGGCATTGTTCAAAGCACTACGCGTGGGTAATGACGAATCCTTCCACAAACTCCTTGAATGCATCCGTCAAGTCGAGCCATCAGCCAGCGTGAGAATGTTATTGGACGAGCTGGAACCCCTCGACAAGTTCGGGGCAGCCCGGCAGCACTGATGAGGCCGCATTAGCGTCTGCAGGAGCATCTGCTGCTGATCCATTGGGTAAGTAAAGAGCAGTAGGCTGTACAGGCAGAGGCCAGTTGGGACTTTTGCAGCTCCATAGTTTTTTTCCGTAGTTTTGGCAGTCCAGCTGGCATCAGGCCGGTCTGAAGGCTTGCAGTAGCTAGCTAGGACTAGGAGGAGTAGTGTGATAGGGGTAGGGCAGTGCAGTGCGATAGGGGTAGGGCAGTGTAGTGCGATAGGGGTAGGGCAGTGTAGTGCGATAGGGGTAGGGCAGTGTAGTGCGATATGCGTAGAGCAGTGTAGTGCGATAGGGGTAGGGCAGTGTAGTGCGATAGGGGTACGGCAGTGTAGTGCGATAGGGGTAGGGCAGTGTAGTGCGATATGTGTAGGGCAGTGTAGTGCGATAGGGGTAGGGCAATGTAGTGCGATAGGGGTAGGGCAGTGTAGTGCGATAGGGGGTAGGGCAGTGTAGTGCGATAGGGGTAGGGCAGTGTAGTGTCATAGTGGTAGGGCAGTGTAGTGCGATAGGGGTAGGGCAGTGTAGTGCGATAGGGGTAGGGCAGTGTAGTGCGATAGGGGTAGGGCATTGTAGTGCCATAGGGGTAGGGCAGTGTAGTGCCATAGGGGTAGGGCAGTGTAGTGCGATAGGGGTAGGGCAGTGTAGTGCGATAGGGGTAGGGCAGTGTAGTGCGATAGGGTAGGGCAGTGTAGTGCGATAGGGGTAGGGCAGTGTAGTGCCATAGGGGTAGGGCAGTGTAGTGCGATAGGGGTAGGGCAGTGTAGTGCGATATGCGTAGAGCAGTGTAGTGCGATAGGGGTAGGGCAGTGTAGTGCGATAGGGGTACGGCAGTGTAGTGCGATAGGGGTAGGGCAGTGTAGTGCGATTAGTGGGTACGGCAGTGTAGTGCGATAGGGGTAGGGCAGTGTAGTGCGATAGGGGTAGGGCAGTGTAGTGTTATAGGGGTAGGGCAGTGTAGTGCCATAGGGGTAGGGCAGTGTAGTGCGATAGGGGTAGGGCAGTGTAGTGCGATAGGGGTAGGGCAGTGTAGTGCGATAGGGGTAGGGCAGTGTAGTGCGATAGGGGTAGCTACGTAGGGCAGTGTAGTGCGATAGGGGTGGGGCAGTGTAGTGCGATAGGGGTAGGGCAGTGTAGTGCGATAGGGGTAGGGCAGTGTAGTGCGATAGGGGTAGGGCAGTGTAGTGCGATAGGGTGGGGCAGTGTAGTGCGATAGGGGTGGGGCAGTGTAGTGCGATAGGGGTAGGGCAGTGTAGTGCGATAGGGGGTAGGGCAGTGTAGTGCGATAGGGGTAGGGCAGTGTAGTGCGATAGGGGTAGGGCAGTGTAGTGCGATAGGGGTAGGGCAGTGTAGTGCGATAGGGGTAGGGCAGTGTAGTGCGATAGGGGTAGGGCAGTGCAGTGCGATAGGGGTAGGGCAGTGTAGTGCCATAGGGGTAGGGCAGTGTAGTGCCATAGGGTAGGGCAGTGTAGTGCGATAGGGGTAGGGCAGTGTAGTGCGATAGGGGTCGGGCAGTGTAGTGCGATAGGGGTAGGGCAGTGTAGTGCGATTAGGGGTAGGGCAGTGTAGTGCGATAGGGGTAGGGCAGTGTAGTGGGATAGGGGTAGGGCAGTGTAGTGCGATAGGGGTAGCGCAGTGTAGTGCGATAGGGGTAGGGCAGTGTAGTGCGATAGGAGTAGGGCAGTGTAGTGCGATAGGGGTAGGGCAGTGTAGTGCGATAGGGGTGGGGTAGTGTAGTGCGTTAGGGGTAGGGCAGTGTAGTGCGATAGGGGTAGGGCAGTGTAGTGCGAGAAGGGGTAGGGCAGTGTAGTGCGATAGGGGTAGGGCAGTGTAGTGCGATAGGGGTAGGGCAGTGTAGTGCGATAGGGGTGGGGTAGTGTAGTGCGATAGGGGTAGGGCAGTGTAGTGCGATAGGGGTAGGGCAGTGTAGTGCGAGAAGGGGTAGGGCAGTGTAGTGCGATAGGGGTAGGGCAGTGTAGTGCGATAGGGGTAGGGCAGTGTAGTGCGATAGGGGTAGAGCAGTGTAGTGCGATAGGGGTAGAGCAGTGTAGTGCGATAGGGGTAGGGCAGTGTAGTGCAATAGGGGTAGGGCAGTGTAGTGCGATAGGGGTAGGGCAGTGTAGTGCGAGAAGAGTAGGGCAGTGTAGTGCGATAGGGGTAGGGCAGTCTAGTGCGAGAAGAGTAGAGCAGTGTAGTGCGATAGGGGTAGGGCAGTGTAGGTGCTAGAAGGGTAGGGCAGTGTAGTGCGATAGGAGTAGGGCAGTGTAGTGCGATAGGGGTAGGGCAGTGTAGTGCGATAGGGGTAGGGCAGTGTAGTGCGAGAAGGGGTAGGGCAGTGTAGTGCGATAGGGGTAGGGCAGTGTAGTGCGATAGGGGTAGGGCAGTGTAGTGCGATAGGGGTGGGGTAGTGTAGTGCGATAGGGGTAGGGCAGTGTAGTGGGATAGGGGTAGGGCAGTGTAGTGCGATAGGGGTAGCGCAGTGTAGTGCGATAGGGGTAGGGCAGTGTAGTGCGATAGGGGTAGGGCAGTGTAGTGCGACAGGGGTAGAGCAGTGTAGTGCGATAGGGGTAGAGCAGTGTAGTGCGATAGGGGTAGGGCAGTGTAGTGCAATAGGGTAAGGGCAGTGTAGTGCGATAGGGTAGGGCAGTGTAGTGCGAGAAGAGTAGGGCAGTGTAGTGCGATAGGGGTAGGGCAGTCTAGTGCGAGAAGAGTAGAGCAGTGTAGTGCGATAGGGGTAGGGCAGTGTAGTGCTAGAAGGGTAGGGCAGTGTAGTGCGATAGGAGTAGGGCAGTGTAGTGCGATAGGGGTAGGGCAGTGTAGTGCGATAGGGGTAGGGCAGTGTAGTGCGATAGGGGTAGGGCAGTCTAGTGCAATTGGGGTGGGGCAGTGTAGTGCAATAGGGGTGGAGCAGTGTAGTGCGATAGGGGTCGGGCAGTGTAGTGCGATAGGGGTAGGGCAGTGTAGTGCGATAGGGGTAGGGCAGTGTAGTGCGATAGGGGTGGGGTAGTGTAGTGCGATAGGGGTAGGGCAGTGTAGTGCGATAGGGGTAGGGCAGTGTAGTGTTAGTGGATTTTCCCCAATTTCTTTTCCATTCATCTCGCCATGGGCGGGCAGTCAGTTCAAATTTTAAATGTTCGTTAACTTAACCTTACTGGTCTTCCAGTACAGCTTTCTAGGCAATTAGATAACGCACCCGCAGTGATCCGCATTGTCAGAAGGTCACGTCGCTATAACCAGTTGCCATCACTGTACAGTGAAACCTGGTTTAAGAGACCACCCCACGGTACCACGGTACAAGCACCACCCCACGGTACCACGGTACAAGCACCATCCCACGGTACCACGGTGCAAGCACCACCCCACGGTACCACGGTACAAGCACCACCCCACGGTACCACGGTACAAGCACCACCCCACGGTACCACGGTGCAAGCACCACCCCACTGTACCACGGTACAAGCACCACCCCACGGTACCACGGTACAAGCACCACCCCACGGTACCACGGTGCAAGCACCACCCCACGGTACCACGGTACAAGCACCACCCCACGGTACCCCGGTACAAGCACCACCCCACGGTACCCCGGTACAAGCACCACCCCACGGTACCCCGGTACAAGCACCACCCCACGGTACAAGCACCACCCCACGGTACCCCGGTACAAGCACCACCCCACGGTACAAGCACCACCCCACGGTACCCGGTACAAGCACCACCCCACGGTACAAGCACCACCCCACGGTACCCCGGTACAAGCACCACCCCACGGTACAAGCACCACCCCACGGTACCACGGTACAAGCACCACCCCACGGTACCACGGTACAAGCACCACCCACGGTACAAGCACCACCCCACGGTACAAGCACCACCCCACGGTACCACGGTACAAGCACCACCCCACGGTACCACGGTACAAGCACCACCCCACGGTACAAGCACCACCCCACGGTACCACGGTACAAGCACCACCCCACGGTACCACGGTACAAGCACCACCCCACGGTACAAGCACCACCCCACGGTACCACGGTACAAAGCACCACCCACGGTACAAGCACCACCCCACGGTACCACGGTACAAGCACCACCCCACGG